>NC_091128.1:99924321-100004321 GCF_040183065.1 Periplaneta americana
ACAGACATTTCTATGCTTGCTGCAGGATCCTAATACCCAGTATTAAGTTTAGTTAACGACGCAGAAGTTACCTTCGTCGAAATTGATTTAAGAGACAACAAACAAAGTTTTCTTGCCGCCCTCTAACAGATACAGGCTTTAAATACATACAATATGCTCTTAAGCTGCCTGTCCACGTTAAAATTTTCGTCAGTTTAAACGCTGTACAAGACTTTTCAAGACTTGGCAATGCTTTACAACGTTTACTGCCAAATCACTTACGATATTTTAAAAGTCGCCGATTGTCCTGGCAGTAAATAAGAACATGTTTTAATTGATCGAAGACTTGACAATTCTTTGAAGAAATTGACCAATGAGATTATAAAATATTATGGCGCCAAGAACCTCAATCAGAGATATAAGGTACAGTATAGTTAAGTAATAAAAATATCTATTTTTCATTTGGTTATTTTACGACACTTTATTAACTGCTATGATTATCTATCGTCTGACTGAGATGGTGATAATGATGCGAAATGAGTCCAGGCTCCAGCGCCAAAAGTTACCCAGCCAGTATAAATATGCTCTTAGTAGGTTGAGGGAAAACCCCAGAAAAACCTCAACCAGGTAACTTGTCCCAACCAGGATTTGAAGCTGGGCACGCTCGTGTCACGGTCAGGCATGCTAACCATTACTTCACAGCGGTGGACTTTATTTTGTGTAGCCTGGTAAGTTTTTCTCCAAAGCAGTGCTATTCAATATATGGTACGCATCCCCGCAGGGTACGCGAAGTTGCCTCAAAGGGTACGCATCCCACTGACTACGTATGCAAAAATGTTGACATTCATTTTGTTATACTTGTTGATGGTTATTATTGCAGTTAAGATTTTCTTTTACATCAACTCTTGTTTTTTCTTGCCTTTTACATAATTCAGTAATTCATTATTATTATTATTATTATTATTATTATTATTATTATTATTATTATTATTATTATTATTATTACATCAGTAACTAATATAATATATTAAATATGTATAATAACAGTTTATTTTGCATACATCAATCATAGTCTTTTGTTATTTCTTATATATATATATATATATATATATATATATATATATATATATATATATATATATATATATACCTGTTATTATTCGGTTGAGAAACTTTTATCATCCAGTCTGCTGTCGAAAAATGTGAAAGTTAGAATTTATAAAACAGTAATATTACCGGTTGTTCTGTATGGTTGTGAAACTTGGACTCTCACTTTGAGAGAGGAACATAGGTTAAGGGTGTTTGGGAATAAGATTCTTAGGAAAATATTTGGGGCTAAGAGGGATGAAGTTACAGGAGAATGGAGAAAGTTACACATCACAGAACTGCACGCATTGTATTCTTCACCTGACATAATTAGGAACATTAAATCCAGACGTTTGAGATGGGCAGGGCATGTAGCACGTATGGGCGAATCCAGAAATGCATATAGAGTGTTAGTTGTGAAGCCGGAGGGAAAAAGACCTTTAGGGAGGCCGAGACGTAGATGGGAAGATAATATTAAAATGGATTTGAGGGAGGTGGGATATGATGATAGAAGATGGATTAATTTTGCTCAGGATAGGGACCAATGGCGGGCTTATGTGAGGGCGGCAATGAACCTCCGGGTTCATTAAAAGCCAGTAAGTAAGTATATATATATATATATATATATATATATATATATATATATATATATTGAATATCACTGCTCTAAAGGATTTAAGAAGATATAAAATGATAGACAGCTTCAAGATATTGATAATAATAATAATAATAATAATAATAATAATAATAATAATAATAATAATGATTTATTTATCCTGGTAGAGTTAAGGCCACACGGTCTCCTCTAACACTCAACCAGGAGTAAAACTGCGTTACAGAAACACTACAAATTTACAAAGGACACTACAATTTTACACACAAAACTGAATAAAATAATAATAATAAAATGTAAACAACAAGTAAGTAGAAATCAGACATAATATATAACATACAGAAAAAGGAGAAAGCATAATAAAATGTGAACAGCAG
This sequence comes from Periplaneta americana, assembly GCF_040183065.1. NCBI lineage: Eukaryota > Metazoa > Arthropoda > Insecta > Blattodea > Blattidae > Periplaneta > Periplaneta americana. Next base: position 99,926,377 of record NC_091128.1, read on the forward strand.
GTAAAAAATACATGAGACCTACAAAGTATAAAAAAATAAGACAATTAATAATAATACTTACTTACTTACAAATGGCTTTTAAGGAACCCGAAGGTTCATTGCCGCCCTTACATAAGCCCGCCAGCGGTCCCTATCCTGTGCAAGATTAATCCAGTCTCTATCATAATACCCCACCTCCCTCAAATCCATTTTAATATTATCCTCCCATCTACGTCTCGGCCTCCCTAAAGGTCTTTTTCCCCTCCGGTCTCCCAACTAACACTCTATATGCATTTCTGGATTCGCCCATACGTGCTACATGCCCTGCCCATCTCAAACGTCTGGATTTAATGTTCCTAATTATGTCAGGTGAAGAATACAATGCGTGCAGTTCTGTGTTGTGTAACTTTCTCCATTCTCCTGTAACTTCATCCCGCTTAGCCCCAAATATTTTCCTTAGCACCTTATTCTCAAAAACCCTGAACCTATGTTCCTCTCTCAGAGTGAGAGTCCAAGTTTCACAACCATACAGAAGAACCGGTAATATAACTGTTTTATAAATTCTAACTTTCAGATTTTTGGACAGCAGACTGGATGATAAGAGCTTCTCAACCGAATAATAACACGCATTTCCCATATGTATTCTGCGTTTAATTTCCTCCCGAGTGTCATTTATATTTGTTACTGTTGCTCCAAGATATTTGAATTTTTCCACCTCTTCGAAGGATAAATCTCCAATTTTTATATTTCCATTTCGTACAATATTCTGGTCACGAGACATAATCATATACTTTGTCTTTCCGAGATTTACTTCCAAACCGATCGCTCTACTTGCTTCAAGTAAAATTTCCGTGTTTTCCCTAATCGTTTGTGTATTTTCTCCTAACATATTCACGTCATCCGCATAGACAAGAAGCTGATGTAACCCGTTCAATTCCAAACCCTGCCTGTTATCCTGAACTTTCCTAATGGGATATTCTAGAGCGAAGTTAAAAGGTAAAGGTGATAGTGCATCTCCCTGCTTTAGCCCGCAGTGAATTGGAAAAGCATCAGATAGAAACTGACCTATACGGACTCTGCTGTATGTTTCACTGAGACACATTTTAATTAATCGAACTAGTTTCTTGGGAATACCAAATTCAATAAGAATATCATATAATACTTCCCTCTTAACCGAGTCATATGCCTTTTCGAAGTCTATGAATAACTGATGTACTGTACCCTTATACTCCCATTTTTTCTCCATTATCTGTCGAATACAAAAAATCTGATCAATAGTCGATCTGTTACGCCGAAAACCGCACTGATGATCTCCAATAATTTCATCTACATACGGAGTTAATCTTCTCAAAAGAATATTGGACAAAATTTTGTACGACGTCAACAAAAGTGATATTCCTCGAAATTTACCACAGTTGGTTTTGTCCCCCTTTTTAAAAATAGGTACAATTATGGACTCCTTCCATTGTTCTGGTACAATTTCCTTTTCCCAAATAGCAAGTACAAGTTTATAAATTTCGCTATATAATGCACTCCCACCCTCTTGTATTAATTCTGCTGGAATTTGATCGATACCTGGAGACTTGTACTTTTTCAGATTTTCTATCGCAATTTCGACTTCTGAAAGCGTGGGTTCGGGTATAAATGGCTCAGCAGTTTGTATTTCAATTTCGTCCCGATCATTTCTATTTGGCCTATGTACATTTAGTAGTTGCGCAAAATAGTTTTTCCATCTGTTTAGGATTGATGGAGAGTCTGCAAGCAAGTCACCATTCTCATCCTTGATCACGTTTACCCTTGGCTGATATCCGTTCTTAAATTCCTTTATACCCTTATATAAATCTGGAATGTTTTTATTCTTACTATTTGTTTCTACCTCATTCAGCTTTTCCTTCAAGTAACCTCTCTTTTTATTCCTAAGTGTACGACTTGCTTCCCGTCTTTCATTGAAATAATTATCTCTCTTCTCCTCAACTGGATCCTGTAAGAATTTCAATTTTGCCTGTTTCCTTCTTTCTACTACCATGCAACAATCTTCATCAAACCACGGTTTCTTTTTCTTAGTTTCATAATAACCTATGCTCTGCTCAGCTGCAATTTTGATACTATCTCTGATATTTTCCCACACGCTATTAACATCTAATTCTTTCTCAACTTCGTCGGAACTTTCTAAAGTGGCAAACCTATTCGAAATTTCGACCTGATAATTTTGCTTAGCTTCCTCGTCCTTTAATTTCAAAATATTGAATTTAGTAATATTAACTTGTTGCTCTATTCGCTTGGCTACTGATAATCTTTCTTTTAATTCTCCAATCACCAAATAATGGTCAGAATTACAGCGTTGTGCAAATGATCCTCGAACAGGTTTCTGGTCTGTACTTATTCAACTTTGAACCGAGAGACTAACGCAGCATTTCTCCTCAAGTATGTCAGAAACGAGTGGAATCAGCGCTAAGGGGAAAGAAAATAATAATAATAATAATAATAATAATAATAATAATAATAATAATAATAATAATGATCGTACAGTACGTAGAGACTAAGAGGAAAGATGAAAAGTGGGGGATTGGAGAATGCTGGGTTTGGATTGAAAGATTTACTCTTGAGTGAATGAATGAAACAATCTTCGACAATTTTTTTTTCAATATCGGTCAATCTTTGACAAATTTTCTTGTTAAGTATTGAATTGGAAGGAACATTTGATCGTATACAAGGGGCTTTAGAAAATGTATCTTCCTTTACATAATATGAACTATATCGTTTTATTTTTAATTTTGTTTTATGTAATGACGGGAATTGAGAAGAAAATCGTCGTTGTGTCGTTTTAAATTGAAACGTTTTACCAAAATGATTATACTTCGTGTATAATTCACGCACAAATTAACTCTTTCTAACTGAATAGAACAAAATATTTTCAGTCGTACGGACTACCCAGACCACATTATCAGCATAAGAGGTGCTGACAACTAGTACTGTACCTTACTTCCGTGAACTTTTCGAGGTCTGTTTATATTTAGTGCAATGGGAAGTACAAAAGAAGTCGTGTGTGTTGGGCAATTGAACGGTAACAACTCTGAATTCGCCCGTTTCATTTTGGTAGCCGTGACGACACTTACAACGTCCGCCGCGTTATGCAGACACTTTCATATTTACATGAAGCGTTGTATAACCACGTCAAACGAATATAAATTGTTGCACAATCTGTCACCTGGAGAAAGTACGGAGTGACACAAAATGAGCGACCGATCATTGCAAATGATCCTCGAACAGGTTTCTGGTCTGTACTTATTCAACTTTGAACCGAGAGACTAACGCAGCATTTCTCCTCAAGTATGTCAGAAACGAGTGGAATCAGCGCTAAGGGGAAAGAAAAAGTGTCGAACTATTAATAATCTTCTTCTTCACTTTAAGGATTCATTTCATGTTGAACCTGTTCACAATCCGATTTCACACTTCCTACGAGTATATCACGTTTCCCTTTGATCTACTATATTCCATTGCTAAAGTTTGTAGCCTGTAGTTCGACATTCCTCGTAGATGTTCACACCATCTTCTGTTGCTTCTCTTCAGCCTCTTCAGCAATGGTTCCATCTCTCTTTTCTTTCGAATATCTATGTTCCGCTTTTTGTTTTGTATTGTATACCCTAACTTACTTTTCATAAATTTCATTTCTGCTGCATGGACTTTGATTTCTCTTTTTCTGCCATTACTCTGGCTTCACTTCGATATGTCAGCATGGGAGCAGCCACCGTATTAAAAAGTGACAGGGGATTTAAAGAAATCTCAAATATTCCGTAAAACGTCTATACTCGAATTGAAGCAATAATATGCAATATGTATACTTTCTTTAAGACTTTATTGTGGTATAATTTACCGTATTTTCTCGAATAACCCGCGCCCTCGAATGAACCACGCACCTCACTTTTGAAAAAGGGGGAAAAACATTAAAACAAACACAAATTACAAAAAATAAACTTTCGGCAAATGTATTCACGACAAATTAAAAACAATTAAACACAAATACAGTTGAGTTAAAAATAAATAAATTTTGTCCTGGAACAGGACGCATTGCAAACCCATACAATGTGCACGCACTGCAAGAATGTCAGTTGCCTTGCTTAATAGGAGTTTACACGATATCCTGCAACATTAATGACTGAATGGCGGAAAAGGGAGGAAGCATATTTTAAAAGTACGCGAAAACGCGTCCTTGCAACGGAAAATGGGGCGAAAAAAGGTGTCTATGTGGGCTCTAAGCCTGTTGACCACTTGTCTCGCCACTTGATTCATCCATATTAAGAAATATTAGAGGATGTTGAAGGGGAAGGAAGAAAATGGACGCTACCTAATAGCTATCACATTAGGGGAAAACGAAACACGACAGAACAACAGGGCAGTATCATCGAAGATGTTAAAAGCCTGGGCAACGAGTGAAGAGAGGCTGACACTCGAGTGAGCTAAAAAAAATCAGTACTTTATCTAGGCCTATGGAAATGTAGGTTAAAAACTGGATTCGTATGGGTAAAATATGTATGTATGTATGTATGTATGTATGTATGTATGTATGTATGTATGTATGTATGTATGTAAAATTATAATTACGGAGTAATTGGGCTGTTTTAAGTAAACATTTTAGGACAGTCTTGTAATTAATTATTATTTTTTTCTGAGACTTCGTTTCTGCGCCAAGGATTGGAACTCGTATGTCGTTTCTGAAACAGATGAGGAACGTTGGAAACTCATCAATCATACACACATGTCAAAGTGATTTGCTACATAACAAAGAAGTGGACACCCATTTTGTGGCTACACTACTTAATTAGTAGCAGTCAATTACGGCCTCAGGCATCAACATAAGCGCCGACTTCCGCACAACAAAGATTATGTAATCAGACAACTTGATTTACTTGCTGCTATTCTAATACCGTTTCTTGCTCTATTTATTAAACTGTTGGTTCTATTTTAATTTGCCTCTAATTATTATATGTTGCCTTTTTACGCCTTAAAGCTTCTTCCTTTCGAGACGTACTTCTATACCTACCGTCTAATCGCACGGAGCATTTTTATTAATTTTGTGACGCTTAAAAAATGAAGTCCCGTCTATGTAAAGTCTCCATTTTACTAATTTGTCCTCATAGACACAGTTATTTATCGAGTAAAAGTGTTCCTGTTTATGCATTCCGTAGAAATTGATTCACATAGGCCTACATATGGGAAGTTTTATTGAAATACTTATTAGTTTGTAAGAAGAGATCGTACAAATGGACATAAACCAGCTTTTAGAATTAAGGAATTCGTCAAGAGCTTATTTAGAATATTCCTCCTTTTCTTTTCTTTTTTTTTTTATAAGCGCAATAATTTCTTTATACCTCTTATAACAACAACGTAATGGGAATGTGCGTATTGATGTTTTAATGAATATACTAGTACAATTCTGCTGAATCTTCTTAATTTCTTCTCCATTACCGTATCCTTTCATTTGATACCCCTGTTCCTTCTCTTCTTCGTTTTGTTCCTTTCTTTTTATCTTCCTTCTCCATCTTCTTCTGATCTTCTCATTTGTCTTATGCTTTTATTTTCTTCTTCGTTACTTCTCCTACCACACCTCCATTTCTTTTTCCTGTTTCTTCTTTCTTTTTTTTCTGTCCCTAATACTTCTCTTCTTGATTTTTCTCTTTCATCTTTTCTTATTTTCCCACTTTTTTCGCTCTTCCAACTTTTTCTTTTGCTCATTATCTTTCTCTTTTTATTACTCGTCTTCTCGTTCATTTCTGCAACGAACATACTACTTCAATCCAGTCTACTTCATTTCTTCTCCGACTACACGTCCATTTGTTTATTCTTCCCGTTTTCCTGTTCCTCATGCTCCTCTTTTTGACTTACTTCATCTTTTTCTATACTCCCTCGTACTCCTCTCACATACTCCTCGTCTACTCTTTCGTTCATGATTGAACATACAACTGCTCAATCTTCTTAATTTTATTTCCAATTATGTCTACATTAGTTCTGTTCGCTCTACGTTTCTTACGCTTCTTCTTCTTTGCCCTTTCCTCATCATTCAGTTTCTCTCTTCTTCGTTTTCAACTTTTTCCGCCATCTAACTCGTACTATTCTTCCTCGTACGTCTGCCTTTGCCAAGAGTTATCTTCTCTTCTTCACTATGCTGCTGCTGCTACTACTGCTACTACTACTACTACTGCTACTACTACTACTACTAATACTACTACTACTTCTTTTGGTTTATATTAGCAAAGATGATTAGGACGAAGAAGTTTGTCTACTCAACCACCTGCTTCCACCCCTATTGAAGCATAATGCAAAATCCTCATCAAGGCTTCGGATTTTTCGGAAAAACGTCTTCCTAGCTGAAACGCCGCTTCAGTCAGTCAATTGGTGGTTATAAATAGTGGTATTCACATTAAGAGATATTTTAGCTTTTGATAAAGATTCAAATTATCATGAATCGGGAAATGTATTTATATTTATAGATGGTTTCACTTGTGTTTGTGATTTTTGAAACCGGTGTTGGAAAAAAAGACAAAACTTTAAACTTAGAAATAGGGGTGGATCCACTACTGGATACTTCATCCAGCGGCCACGTATCAGGAGTTTCCTCCTTCCCTAAAATTTTTAGCGAGAGGTTATGACAACTAGGGGATGAATATTTCCTTGTATTTCTGAAAATCCTGTGCCAACATAAACCAATTTTATTTTACTTTTACCTTTCTTCATCTTCGTCTTCTTTTCGTATGTGTTCTTCCTACTTACTTATGGTTTTTCATGAACCCGGAGATTCAATGCAGCCCTCACATAAGCCTGCCATCGGTCCCTTTTCTGAGCAAGATTAATCCATTCTCTACCATCATATCCTACCTCCCTCAAATTAATTTTAATATTATCCTCCCATCAACGTCTCCCCAACGATCTTTTTCCCTCCGGCCTCCCAACTAACAATCTATATGCATTTCTCGATTCGCCCATATGTACTACATGCCCTGCCCATTTCAAACGTCAGGATTTAATGTTCGTAATTATGTCAGGTGAAGAATACACTGCGTGCAGTTCTGCGTTGTGTAACTTTCTCCGCTCTCCTGTAACTTCATCCCTCTTAGCTCCAAATATTTTTCTAAGCACCTTAACAAACCTTCTCAAACACCCTTAACCTCTGTTCCTCTCTCAAAATGGGGGTCCAAGTTTGACAACCATACAGAACAACCGGTAATACCTATAACTGTTTTATAAATTCTAACTTTCAGATTTTTTGAGAGCAGACTGGATGACAGAAGCTTCTCAACCGAATAATAACAGGCATTTTCCATATTTATTGGGCGTTTAATTTCCTCCCGAGTGTCATTTATATTTGTTAGATAAATTTCCGATTTTTATATTTCCATTTCGTATAATGTTCTGGTCACGAGACATAATCATATACTTTGTCTCTCCGGGATTTACTTCCAAAACTATTTTTTTACTTGCTTCAAGTAAAATTTCCGTGTTTTCCCTAATCGTTTGTGGATTTTCTCCTAACATATTCACGACATCCGCATAAACAAGCAACTGACGTAAACCGTTCAATTCCAAATTCTGTCTGTTATCCTGGAGTTTCCTAATGGCATATTCTAGAGCAAAGTTAAAAAGTAAAGGTGATAGTGCATCTCCTTGCTTTAGCCCGCAGTGAATTGGAAAAGTTTCCGACAGAAACGACAGAAACTGGCCAATACGGACTCTGCTGTTCGTTTCCCTGAGATACATTTTCATTAATCGAACTAGATTTTTTGGAATACTAAATTCATTAAGAATATTATATAAAACTTCTCTCAACCGATTCCCCTATTTCTCTCTTTTTTACATTCCTCTCCTGTCTTGCTACTACTCATACTTCTGCTGTTCCTCATTTTCCTCTGTTTTCTTCTTTATCTGTGACTACTTCTCGTATTTTCCCTTTTCTGCTCTTTCTTCTGTTTCTCTTCTTCCTCTGTCGTCTATTAATTTTGTCACTTTCTTTTCTTTCTTGTGTTCTTCTTTTTGTTTTCCCCTCAGATTGACACGAATTTCTGAAGTCGGATATAAATTTGAAGGCTCTCGAAGTTAAGAAATCTGGATGATGTTGAATAAATGAGACTGTTCTCAGAATGTGATCTGGATGGATTTTGAGGTTCGCTCTATAGAAGGAAATGTAGAACCTCCAGCCTTAATACATCTCTGTAACAGCTGTCATAAAACAAAGAGAAAACAGCGAAACTTGTTAATGAGTTTGTTAAATTCTGTGAAAAGGTTTAAAAGTTGTCATAGATAACAGAGGCAAGCCACACACAAAGGAGCGAGCATTTGCATAAGTATCCCACTGCTGATAAAATATTCACTCCTAATGTTGACAATAAAAGTAATAAAATCTACATGCAAATTGCTTTTCATTACCGGTTTAAGCACGTGCAAATCTCTTCTCGTATGTTACTACGTTCTGGTATGGGACCTTGGCCTTAGTCTGTAGTTGAGTCCTTTGGGTGCATACGAGTACTTGGAGGGACTGCCGTGACGAAAGACTCGTGAGATCCACCTGAAACACAATACAACATACACATCTACTGTAAGCTCCAGATAGATTTCAAACCCACGACTTTCTCGTCGTGCTGCACCTACATCGAAAATTTTATTTGATCTGTTTCTTTCTTAAGGCCTAGTAGAGCTACTGGCTACGGACTAGAAGGTCCTGGTTTTAATTTCGGGTGATGCCAGGATTTGCTCGTTGCCAAAACCTCCATAACGGCCCCCAGGTTCACTCAGTCTTCTATCAAATTGATTGAAGTCTTTCCTGGAAAGTAAAAAAGCGGTCGGAGCGTGGTGTCGACCACACCGCCTCATTCTAATGTCGAGGCCAAGAAAGCATGAAGCTCTACCTCCATATCCCCAAGCATTCCATACAGAGAGTCTATGAAATGCCTTCCTTGTTTATTGAAATATGCGGGAAATGAAGTAAACCACAAGTGGAGTTACAATGACTAACTCAAACCTATTTTCTTTTCATTTAATATGCCATCCTGGGTGATTTAGTGGTTGGCGTCGGATAAATTCTGTGTGTCTATGTCTTAGATTTACAGTAGGGTAAACCTTGGTAATTTCGTGGCAGTGGTTATTTCGTGATATTTTTTCCTGGCTCTTTCGTGAACTATTGTAGCTGTTTCACAAAGTGTAGCTGTATGTTTCTGGAAACCGGACAATATATGCAATCTCTTGGCGGAAATTTGAATCTCGTAAGATCATTAGTTTGTTCACGAAAGAGCCAGGAAAAAATATCACGAAATTACCAAGGATTACCCCTATATCAAAGAACTCTACTCTGAAAGGACTTCTAGCATAATTTGTTGATCATTTCTTCTTACATTGGATTTGGACCCTTAATAACCCTTCCAGTTGAAAACATCGTTAATTAAACTACTGCTACTACTCCACTATTAGCAGGAAGCTCAGTAACTCAACCAATCAGATTCCATGTTTCTGCACATCTGAAATATAATTATAGTATGTGGCCACATTAATAGAATCATCTACAAATTTCAAATACTGTATTTTAATTCTACATTTACTGCAGTTTTATATTTGGAAATACAACTATATTATCTCCACTACATTTTCAGAACACATTTTGAACAATATTTACATTTTCGTATTACAGTAGGCCTATATCATAATATTGTTGATTTACACATATGTGATATTCTTAAATTTGATGGGTCCCCTTTTGCTTTAATAACATCCTCAACTCTGCGTGGAATAGGCTTATTCTCAATAACTTTGGCTGTAATAAACTGTTTATGCAGTTCCTTTTCACGTTTCATTTATTCCATTGAACACTGATTGAGTGTCTGTGCTACATTTAGTTTCATTTGTTTACTGTAAACTACAGCTACGTATCCTCTGCGGTGGCTGAGTGGTCAGACCTTCACCCTGTCACGCAGGTGGCCCGGGTTCGAGCCCCGGTCAGGTCTGACACTTCTGGCGGACAAGTGTCGCAGTTGGGGTTTTTCTCGTGGTTCTCACGCTTTTCTCCATATTAGGCATTGGCATCATTCCGTCACCATTTCTCCATTTCGTTATCATTCCATAGCATTCCCCGATCGCCGGTTGGCGACGCACGGAGGATGCTGATCTAGGGACGAGTGGAGTTACCTGCTCGAAACCTGGCTAGGTACACAGAGAACCTTAGTGTAGTCAGCCGGTGTGGGTTTGGGAATGCGCCACTAGAAGGTTAGCGCAATAGACCTTAACAGGTCGCAGTGCTGGGCCTTAGTGCCCCCTCCGTAAATTCTATTCCATAACTATGTAGAATGGGTTACGCGAACGTATTGTTTACATTAACTTGGTGAAGTCACTTCCTCTGTACGTACTATGCATAGGAGCCATGCCGTCAAGTCATCAAATAACGTTCCGTTTATTAACGTCTGTTTATCAGAATGACCCACTGTAATACATTTTTGAACAGACCTTGACGAGCTTAATTGAAATTTTGAATAATAAATACATAGTGCATTAAAAAGACAATGTTAGTGCTCGTATCTCATTAATAACTAACGCTGTAAGGTTGTCTCCCCATCAGTATTATTTCCCCCTTTTAGTTTTACACATTGTTTGTATGAAATCATTTTTCACTTGGTGCTTGTGTACAAATTTATTTTGGGTGGTCAAGATAATTGAAACATCCTGAATAAGCCAAGATGAACTTTGATGCTGTTGTTGATAATGATGTTAATCATGTCACAATTTAACAAATTGCCAAGGAAAATGTTTCTATTGCTCTAACACCATCTAACTTCACCAGATATTTTACTTCGAATCGCGGGACAGTTGTTCCCGGGTCTCTATGATGATCTGTTCTTCAGTTTAACGTTGTATTTGATTGTTTCTCACTTTAATAGACCTTTTTGGGCTAAATGAACGGAACTATTATCTCTGTCATCGGAAGTCGAACTCGGTTCTGCTGTTTCGACACTTGGATCGCCCATGTTTACGCATGTACGCTCTAACAGATTTTTAATGGGGACATCTAACACAAAAGCGAAAGTTGTCTTCTCATTGCGTGAGTGCGTACGTGCGTGTGTATGTGTCCCTCATGTCTCTTCAGGGTTGTACACAACCGACTGTTAGACGTGAAGTCTTGATTTGTTGCCGCTAGGATAACACAAATCTTGTTTCTATTAAGTATAGGCCTAATAAATCTATGGCTTTATAAAGTAAGGAAATTGTTTTATGTATTTATTTAAACCACACAAATTGTTCGAGTCTGAAACATGGAGACATGTCGATTAAACATAATTATTGCCGTTTTGTAGCAATGTTGCGTACTTTCTTACTTGGCTACAGCAAGCAGGAGGCAGGAAAATTAAGACAAAGGGTTAGGTCGTTTTCAAGCCTTGCCACGATGAACGGAATAACTGATGAATGATTATGATGCTTATGACAATGATCCACAAGAAAAAGGAGATAATAATGATAATGTTGTTGACTTGTTCACTCACGCGCTTGTTCACCAATGGAATGTAGGAATTCGTTGGATTTCATTCAATCAGAGCCATTTATGTCTGCATTATTATAATATTAAATAATTATCGCTTTTGTTTTATCACTACTCTTTGGTAATTTTTTCTTCCTGCATAGACAATTTAGAAGGCTATGGCAGCTATTCCACTAACAAACAGAAAAAAAGAAATGAGATTGTTTGCAGTCAATTTTCAGAAATCTGTGTTCAGGTGAAACTACGAGATTCAAGAAACATCAAGCAGTGAAGAAATTTCTTCTGTTATACCAATAAATAAAATACCTAGTTGAGAGAAAATGTTATAACCTCTAATATTTGCCGGAAGCCAACGTCATATCGGCGAATGAAAAATAATACTAGGTTAGAAAATTAAATATCTTATTTAATAATAATAATAATAATAATAATAATAATAATAATAATAATAATAGGTTTTGAATTTCCGTAGATAAATTCATCCGTAATTAAAGTTGCTGGTAAATTTATGAGTAAAAGAAAAATCTATCGTGTCATTACATGTTATAATATTCTTCTAAGGTGAAATGTTTATACTGAGTGTCAAATGGATAAAACGTTACGGAAATTTCGTATCTGACGTCACTTGCCTATCAACGGCAATGAGTTATGTCATAATATTCTGAAGTCACTTGCTTGGCAATGGACCAGACTCTTGCATTCATACGGTGTTAGCTAATCGGATACGCTTACTTTCTTGCATCAATTACATTTCCTACCTGTCTTATCATAGACCCGTGATAACGGCTGCCCAACAATCCAATTCAAATGAAACACAGTAATTTATTGTAAATACTTATACAGATATATGATATATATTAGAGATGAACAGTGATCGAGAAAACAAGACTAACAGCGCCCGCAAAGCCGAAAACCCGCACGACAATGTTGTATACGTCGCATCGTTGATGTAAAGACTGCTTGTGAGTGTTTCGAGACGTCGAGATTGATCACTCCCGAAGTCCCGAACGTCAAGCAGCCTTGAATCGCCACAGTTGTTTATACCTGACTGAACTTTTATCTACTCTGGCAACTGTTATATAGGCATATGTATAAACAATCAAGTAGCCTATTTAAATATCATCTCTACCTTTCAGTGTATAATAATCTGTTCCCCAGTCTTTATTTAATTACTAGGCCCTTATTAAAAGGCTAAGAATTTTCTTTTCATATTTTTGAGATCAAGTGTGCAATCTTAAGTAAAAAGATATTAACATTATATTTTATGTTTTATAGAAATGCAAATTTATTTGAGAATTGTTTTTTTTTCTATTTATATAACAATAGGTAATATCATATAATAGAACCAGAACATTTTCATAACTAAGATACTATTCTGTTTTGTCTTTTTGTCTCATTTAAACATTTATAATGTTATTTATTTCAATGATGTATGTTATTCAAAGTTACGAAATCTTTCCACGCCGACCAAATGCTATTTCGAGAATGATGAGCGAGACTCAAAGCGCACGAGAATGACGAGACGAGACTCGAAAGACAAATGAACGAACACAGCGAGCGAGAGCGGCAGTTAGTTTTGTTCATTTGTAGTACGTATATAGGCCTATGTAAAAAAATAAAGGAAAGTATCATTAATAATACAACACATTAACTGCGTTAAATTTATTTCACTCTTAATCATATTCACGATGCTTATAAATAAGAAGCAATTCCTTAAAAATCTAAATATCACAATAACACTCAACCGAAAGCATGAACGTTTCACCCAATTACACGGATCCTATGAATCCTTGTCACCTTTTCGTTAGACTAAAATCGCACTCGTATGTATATATTTAGTTATGATAATTATGGCTTCGACAAAGATGGGATGAGGATGTTGGTAATAAATTTCTTCCAGTAATCTGTATTAATGACGATTACGGTAACGGTGATGACAATGAAGGCGATAATGACTGAGATGATAGTGATGATAATAATTGTCGGAACCTACATATTTATGTTAAACAGAAAGAAGTTCCTTCTCATTATCGTCATCGTCGTCGTCGTCATCATCATCATCATCATCATCATATTCATCATCACTATAATGAATTATTTTCAGCTGCCTAAACTTGCATAGGTCTATCTATGGTAAGGCAACTGAACGTCATCTTCTTCACTTCCGATAATGCTGTTTAAATTTAAAATTCGTTAGTGTCTAACTGCACGGTCTGGGCATAACGTGTAGAATTCCAGATCCGAAACTGATCGGGTATGGAGTCGAATCCCGCTAGACCTGTTTACCTGATTGTATTTTTCTGAGGTTCTTCCCAACTGAGAGGCGAATGTCAGATATTCCTATCACGAACCATTGCAATCATCTCGCCAAATACTATTTCCTCGTCACCAATTTCACCGATGCTGTGTAACCGCGCACTGAATTGTTTTTCATGTTGAATCATTTTTGTACTTTCTGAATGTAGTAGGTAGGCTACATTTTCATCATTATAGTCATGATCATGATAATCATCGTCGTCATCGTCATTACGACGCTGAAACCAATATTATTTTGTGTTCTAATCATGTAAGTGGTTTTTAAAAAACGGAGTTCTTACTCTTTTTGTTTCTGTTGCCCAGTATCTTAGTGTTCAATAATTGTAGTCCCATACTTTGTCGGATTCAGGTGCTTATTCTAACTTCTTTTATATTTTCAAAGTGGCAGGGGCCTTAACTTGCCGTTATTCGCTTCGACTCTACGAACGTGCTCATAGATGTCGCTAGTGTCGAGAAGCGTAGATCGCTTAGTTCGTCAGAAACTATCCAGAGTTCACCACAGGCGGTGGGTGTACATTATACTCGTAGAGAATGATGAGGATTGAGAATTAGGATGTGACAGGACAACCGAAGTACCCAGAGAAAACCCCCTGTGTTGCCTTAGCACGGGCTTGCCCAACAGAAGTTACAAATTCAGGGTGAATCGACTGGGATTTGAACCTGGGCAATTGGCTTATGCGTCCAGCGCTCTTGCTTTGATTCAAATTCCTTTTATATTAGACATATTCTCTTTCCCCACTCAGTTTTCCCATGTTGATTATTAGAGTTCTTTTTCTCTCGTGAAATTCCTACTTTTATCTCATGAAAAAAATTATGCTTAGCAACTTTGTTAAATATAAACATAATTTTTGTCTTTTGAATAGTTATTTTTTTTACGTCTATCAAGTTTTCAGTTCCTACACCAACGTATAAACATCAGAGCAACCATAAACTATAATTATAAAATTTTAATTTATTAATTTTCTTTGTTTCGTTCCTAGAAGTCGAGAATTTAATATGTGCGCTTTTTATCGGGAGTAATAAATTTATAGACAGTTCATTGGATTTGTTTTGGCAGTTACGAATTGTGATGATGTAGAACTATCTATTCCGAGAACTTTCTCAGAATCTTTTAGTAAATCCACCACATGTTGTTTTTAAAATGATGGCTTGGGTATCCCACTGTGATATGGCATCCTGAAAGCTAAGGGTCACACAATTCCAACTAGCCTGCTCTCAGAATTAATTCTTAGCTATTTACAGGTAGTATAGCGTGTGCCAAGTGCTTCCATATTCAAGTAAAGTTACCGCAAGTTATCTTGGTAGCTGAAAGAGAGACGTGTGGGGGGGGGGGAGAAGAGGTCCATCTTAGTGGTAGTGTCTGCACTTCTCTTAATAGACTTGCATCAGTGGCGCAACAACGTAATTTGTTTGGAGGCAAGAATTTTGTCGTATGCAATTTTCATGACAAGTCTTACAATAATTGTGATAGGGGATTAGAACAAATTTGAATTATGAAACAAAATCAATTATTATATTATTATAAAGTTGATTTTAAATAAATATTTTTTGAAACATTATGTTAAATGTTAATTTTTATGAAGTTGATTGTAAGGAATTAGAAAAAAACTTAATTATTTCGAACATGTCAAAATCTTTTATTTTAAACCTTTTCATACTTCTGAAGGGGAAAGCAGTGAGGGAAGTGGAGGGAAAAAGCCAGAGGCGATATGCTACTTCAAGATTGTCCCCTCGCATACCTCGATTTTAAAAAAGGCATAGGCTACAACATACACATAATGATGTATACAATAAATTGTTTCGTGCAATCAGTAACGCGAATCTTTGAATTTCTTAATAAAATAATTTCAAGTTATTTCAGTTACTTACTAGATTATTTTGCAATGTCCACTGAGACTTATAATTTAAAATAATGTTAAGGCTTCAAAGTGCCTTAATTATAAATAAAAAGTGCAACAACAAAAATGACACACACTAAATTGACAACAATGGCCACCACAATCTACAGGCCACAGCCTTCTATACTTGAAATACTACAATTGTAAGCATTCCAGGGGTTGACTTATACAATAAATGTGTCTAAATTCACGTTGACTACAGTTCCAGAAGGCTGTGGTTTAGAATTACGAAGCAAACAGATAGTACTCTTTGCTGTGAAGAAATGTATAAATAAATGTTTACGGATCATATTTTTTCAGTGACGGTAATCATTCTTCACCAACGGTATGTTTTTTGGCCATAGAAACCAGTGGTGGTATTCCATACCGGCGCATACCGTCTCACTTCCCTCACTAGGGGAAAGGAACTGATCACTCTACCCCATTATCTTCTGACTTAGTTGCCTCATAAGTGGTGGCTTCTTGATATCAATTGTGAGGTTCAGATCTGTCTTCGGACAGTTGACTAAACAACAACAACATACTTCTGATAAACAATAGCTTCAGTAATTGTAGGCTAACTGTAATCGATTACAAAATGCCCAACTTTGATAAAAAGAGAATGAAGAGTAATTATGCATATTGTATGTTCTTACCGTTATCTTCCATTTACTTATTTCTTAAATTAAATCTTGGAATTAGTGATGGACCTCTTTATAGCAATAGCTTAATATTAATAATACCGTACTTTGATCGGTAAATAAAAAACGAAAACCTTGCACAATAAAAAAATATTTAAGTTAACAGTAAACGAACAAATTGATGGACACACGAACTCGAAACAGTACGTTGGGCGCCCGACCTCTACAGTGTTGAAACTGCTTCTGAATTCAATGTGGTCTTTTAATCCACAGAAAAAACAGCATTCGTTTTGTGTGATTATTGCAATGGTTCAAATTTTCTTACTTTAATGAAGTGGCTTTGAAGTTTTTTCATCTCATTAAAATAAATTATATATTTGAAATTTTGATCACAAAAGAGAATAAAAACTACCTATAAACCTTTCAAATACGAGAATATTTTAGGAAGATATAAACTATAGTCTACTAGTCGTATTTATCCCTTTGAATTTTTAGTGAGTAAATAAGTCTTATCCTATCTTGCCCCTGTTGTTCCGCCACTGTCGGCTATAATACATTATTTGCTTTCTATGATCGAAAGATTACTTAAGTCTACTATTGTTTTATATGAAGACATATCTCGGTTTGCAAGCAAAACACATTAAGTGAAAAAGATTACTTCTGTTTTTCTCAAACGTAGGCCTACCTCATTCTTTAGAAGTTAGATTCATCGCGTGGCCTTACTTGTTATATTCTTGTCATAGTTCTCATGCTTTATGCTGTATGCCATCTACATTCTGTACCGTTAAACTTTCATTTTTCTGCTCTTACTATTAATGGTACTGTACATGAGTGATCATTTTGAACACCCCTGTCTGGGTGGGACGAAGTTAATTCATCCTCCACTTCAAGACGACAGTACACAAAGAATTACGTAAAAGTTTGATTTCCCAGAGGGCCTTGTGCTAGTTGAGAAGAATACACTCAATTAAACACAGAGAGTTTGTTACATCCATTCATTCGATTTCACAATGACGTTGCATTTTCGATAAATTCGATATTTTTTCTCGTTATCTAAATCACATATTTTATAAAGTGTGTGTATTAATTGTCTCATATGTCTTGTGAAAATTTACATTTTCATATATATATATATAATCTTCCTCATATATATATATATATATATATATATATATATATATATATATATATATATATAATCTTCCTCAACTTGGTGAGGTTGCCAAAGACAAAGAATGTTAAACAGTAACATTTAAAATGACATTAAAATATCTTACAAGAAATTTGTTTACAAGAAACTAAAATTTGCTTTTATTCTGGATCTTTATGGTCACCCTCAGTGAGGGCAGATTATTTTGTTAAAAATAGTTGTTGTAATGATAATTTGTAGAAACAAAAGCCGCCCTAAATAAGGGTTCGATAGATGACAATTAGTTAACCCTTAAATTGGCAAAACTTCATTTCTCACACTAGTTTATTAAACCGTGTCGGACTGTAAAGAAAACAACTATCGCAATGTCCATATTTTATATGTTGTGCAATATTATAGTATTGTGAAATTTTAGTTTTCCGACCAATTTTTTTTCTATTGTTCTATTAAAACTAGTGGCTTGTGCAGCAAATGCTGCAAACTAAATTCATTAGACGTTCAAATAAACATTTTTCAGCTTTATTTTCAATGAAGAATACCAGACATTCGGAAAGTTATTTGCTTCCATAATAATTAAAGATACTATCTCTCGAGCAAATACTGAAGAGAACCACGCATATAAATATCTACACCACACCGCCATTAAATATATGAAAAAGACGCAACCCCACTTGATTAATAACTATAAAAATATTTGATTTTTAATAATATTATCTTACGTAAGTTGTATAGGGTTCAGTAACATATACTATATATACTATATAGCCACCACTCAGTAAAATATAGAAATCAAAATCTAATTTAAGTTATTCTCTACATCTACTTATATAACCCCAAAACGTTTCGCTTTCATATCATCAATATAGCATTAATATGTATAATTAATGAAAAGTAGTCATATCATGGCATTAACTACAATAATATTTCATTTCTAACGGTAATAATGCCATCAAACCATCTCAAGTTTTGTAGTTTTTAATATCCAATACACAGCTGTACCCAGAAAATTACACACCACAGAATCGAACCTGTAAATTATTTTTAGTAAGTTAAGTTTTTAATAACCAATTTAATTTGAGCTCTAAATATGTCAGCATTATTGCAGATCTTGGCCTTCGTGTAATATTGTTTACTGTAGTGTGTGTTTTGTTTTATTCTGAAATGCAACACGGCCGACTTGATGTTCCCTTCGAAGGGGAAGCGAAGCGAGGATCAAGTGGACCGTGAATGCAATTAGCTAGTTCTCAAAGCTGACGACAGATGGATTTTGGAAAATAGAAAAAAATAATGTTGAAAAATTCACATTTCATTGAAAACTACTATTTTTCGGAAAAACTTTGAGTTCCAAGCTTCAAAATGAGGGGTCATTTATTGAAATATGTTCAGCCGTTTTCCCGTAATTTCCATTACCAGTTCAAATTATATATATATATATATATATATATATATATATATATATATAGATTATAGCTTATAGCCTATTATCCTGTCGTAGCTATCCTATAGGATAGGTACATTGGCAATTTAAGGGTTAACTCGAAATTAAAGCGGTAGCCGAGAGATTAGAACATACATAGGCAAAACTTACCTTCCGAATACACCGACAGAACGCAACACGCTCAGCACTCGAATGGAAGGGAGGAAGGGGCTAGGGAGAAAGGGAAATGATTCTGATATGGAAGATGTAGAAACTACACATTAAATATTTTCGTACACTGTAAATTGCGCGGTAAATCTTGAGCGGTCATCGTTGAACACCGCGGTTATTGTTCGTATATTGTTTTTATTCATATACTTTTTTTTACTAGTTTCTTGGTCACTTTTCACAATTTTCATAAAACAATAAATGATAAAGTAAAACAACACAAAACCGGAACAGTAATTAAACGAAAATAGGTACTTAAGTAACTGATCAAAGGCAGGAGTAAAATGACATATGGCTAAATTTAACTTTAAAATGAAACAGCTCATCTGTAATACGGGTTATTCTTTTCATTTTCAATGTTCATTTCTGTAAAAATTTGTTCAAATATAAAATAATATGGAGCCATACATGGTTATGATTTTGGTTGCATATGACCTCTGATTAGTGCCTTTTATTTTTTTAGTAATTTGAAAATATTAACACCTTCTAAATCTTTATACTGGGTTTCCAAAAACACGTCTTTTAAGAAATATGAAACTTCCTCTTGTAATTCAGGCTTTAATTTTATTATTTCTAAACCAAAAGAATTTCATACAATCGGAAATCAGTTTCCATTTTTTAAATTGAATAAATCTTTTGTTATGAAAATCTGTGTAGTTCTTTCAAGAAGTCAAAGCAATATTGTAATTTTATGTCTGATATATATATTGCCTAGGACTCGCGTTACGGAATGCGCGCTGCTTCGCGTCCTCATGGGGGAAGAAATTTTCTCATGAAATTTCGGCCAGTATATGGTACCGGTGCCCACCCAGCATCGTAATGCATTTGGGGAGCTACGATAGGTAGCGAAATCTGGTTGCGAAAGCCAGCTATAACGACTGGGGGGATCATCGTGCTAACCACACGATACCTCCATTCTGGTTGGATAATCGTCCACCTCTGCTTCGGCATGTGCCTGAGGCCAGCAGCAGGCTGGTCGGTCTAGGCCCTTCACGGGCTGTAGCGCCACGGATTATTATATATATTGCCATATTATTGAAAGCAAGGAAAATTTAAAGTGTTCTTTCCTGGTAAATTTGGTTCCTTACATTTGTATGTGAAAGAAAAGATTTTATGCTGTCATGGGCCTAAACATGAACTATATTTGTATTATGACCTTGAATCTATCTCTTTAATTTGTTGAGTTGTTCTAAAATTGCGTTAGGGACAGGGGCGGCCCGTCCTTATGTGCTACAGTGCTACAGCACAGTGATAATTTTTGCTCAAATAAAGTGTTTGCAATACCATAGTATTTGATCTGCCATTTGACAATTTCCCGTGGTTATGTTCATGACGCGTTATAGAGTGTTTAGTCTTCGATCTTCGCTCTTTGGTGCCTCAGGGGGTTCGTTGTGCTACTCAAAACTCTACATGAGAATGTAAACAGTTAATGCGCATGTGCGAAGCTGAAATAACTGCTCTGATTGGCTATTTTACGCGGGGAAGTGCTGTAGTCAGCTTCAGCACAACACAGCTTGGAGATTGCGAAAGTAAAGCGTAAGGAAAGAATGTTTGTTTGTGGAGGAACTATGTACAATGTATTGGTAATTCAAATGTTCGACTGCTGCTGCCATCTACCAGTTTTTTTAGGTTCCTCCTAAATCAGTCAGCAAGCGACGGAAAATTGAATCCCAGAAAATTGATGCCAAGGAGGTATGTAACCGTATAATTCAGGAAACTACTCATCGTTTCCAATCTTTAAGCTACCTAGACGCAACAAAATTGTTAAACAGCGAATTTTTTTGACAATTTTTTGCATAATTTTCCTGAACGCGAACTTGAAGTTGCTGTCAACAGCTATACTGTACTGAACAAAAGAATGTTAAAGACACAACTTGGAGTTCTATACAGAAAATCCGACTTCCGAAACATAGTCTCCAACAATTCACGGGATCCATTCTGTGAAGTAACGAAGTTGTTAAATATTTTGGTTACAACACCAATGACCACTGCTGAGCCAGAAAGATGTTTTTCTTGCTTGAAACGAACACTATGTCCCAGGATCGCCTCACTGCTCTTGCAATACTGTCAATAGAAAAGAGTATAATGTCCAGGATGGAGGGGTTTAACGTTTAACACCAGGGTAATTGACAAGTTCTGCAGTAGGAAGGAAGGAACTCCATATTTCGTCACTAGGCGAGTCTCAAATTAAGATAAATACATATAGGCCTAAGTGTATACAGTAGGCCGATATAGAGATTGTAGCACACTCATTATTTTGACCACCAGCCGCTACTGGTTAGGGAATGTCAAATCTTGCACTCAATTTTCGTTCTGTAACTCGGGAATTTCTGTGTCCTATAGCAGTTATTTATTTATTTATTTATTTATTTATTTATTTATTTATTTATTTATTTATTTATTTATTTATTAACGTACTGAAATCCTAAGCCAGCGTAATATATTTCAAACATAGGCTACAATTATCGGTACTTAAAACATGTTGTTATATGTAAATATATTACAGCACCTTTTCCTTCATAAAAGCAGAAATTATTATCCGCGTGTCAAAAAACAACGGAGCATTTTTTCCACGCCTAATCACATTAAAGCTGTATAATATGGCAATCTGATGTTCTTCGCCATATCGTGCAGAATATATATTGGGATCACTAAAGTATCATTTATTTAGAAGTGACACGAGGACACCTTAGATTGTTACTACTATAAATCACATTTATAGATAAATCACTGTGGTCAAATAAAATTCACTACAACTTGAGTGTTTAAACAATATCTCTGTGCATTAGTAACTACATTATCTAAACAAGCTCTCCCTCTTGTAGGGGAAAAATTAGTACAAGGCTGTCGAAGCGTCTGTATTACGTGCTCATACTACAAGCATTACAAATCCAACAAGGTTCAGTTTTTAGTAAGATAAATTACAATCATCGCTCTTAAGGAAATGTTGTGCAGGTTCTTGAGAGCATGCAGTGCAGGCGTTTTAACATTCTTGAATTAGTATAATAACAATATTAGCAGGTCTAAGAATGTTCGTTCGCTTGCTCGCTCGCTCGTTCATTCATTCACAGGAATTATTCTAAATTAGTTAATGAAGAAGAAACGTGAATGATTCTGGAAAATTGTCTTATTAATTTGTTCTTTGGAGTCGGTCTGGGTTAGCGTAGTCGGTATAGCACTGGCCTTTTGTGCTCGAGGTTGCAAGTTCGATCCCGGCCCAGGTCGATGGCATTTAAGTGTGCTTAAATGCGACAGGTTCATGTCATTAGATTTACTGGCATGTAAAAGAACTCCTTCGGGACAAAATTCCGGCACACCGGCGACGCTGATACAACCTCGGCAGTTGCGAGCGTCGTTAAATGAACCATAATTTATTATTATTATTATTTTTTTTTTGCTGTTTTGGCTATGATGCGTCAATTATCGTAATGAAGACTCGAAAAACTGTGCACAAACAACTTAGAGTCAGTTTATTCCGCGTTACATGAGACCATGGTAAATGGGATACCGAACAGAAGAACAGAGGACATGAAAAAGTATTTATTCTCTCTTGTCATTTCATTTCACTGCTTGCCGTGAAGTGGACATGTTGTTTAAGGCTTCTTCCGTATTTAGTGGTCATATCTTTGCAGTAAAGTTCAAATTGCAGACTGAAGCAGTAACTCCACATTTTACGACTCGTCACATGTCCATGTGGTTTCCCTTTCCAAGCAGCTCTCATCCATCTTGGATAGTGGATGCCGTCACTGCAGTTCTCAGTTCGTAACTTGTTCTCTTAATTGGGAGAGGAATGAAGACGTCATAATGATTGTTTTTTTTTCTTCATTGTCCTCGTCCCTGCAACTCAGGGTGAATAGTTGTTTGGACTTTTCCTCGACTCCACACATATTGCACATGATGGGATTCTTGTAAAATGCGATCACCACGACGAGAGATTGCGAACTAATACAACGTACACCATATTAATAAGCAATAAACGTGAAATCGGTGACACTAGTCAGAAAAGAAACTTAAATGCATGTATAGGAATCGAACTACTTATTTTTTAAATTAAGGAATACAAAAACATATAGAAACCAAGTTATGCCTACGCAGGAAACTTAGATAGAACTTAATCTGGTTATGAATGTTATAAATGGTGTGAATGATAATATGGGTGTATGTGTAAATTAATAGATAGTTGATAGCCGTCCCAACCAGGGTTTAATAATCGGCCGCCTAATCAATTCTAAATGAATATTTATATTTAATTCAATTTTTTCTTTCATAGAAACCCTAGTTAGGTAGGCTATCATTGAGAAATTTATTGGAAATACAACAAACGATTTAGGCTACAAGACAAATTACATTTTATAAAGAATATAAGTGATGATTATGCTAATCGATGACTTCAGTGCAGTGGAGGATGTCCAGGGTGCTGTCAGGAACTTTTAATTTTCGGAAGATTTCTAAGGTCTCCCGTGGGATTGTGCCTCTAGCTCCAATCATAATTCCTATTACGTCCCATGTCTTGATGTTATATTTGGTCCCCAAATCGCTGCAGCATGGCAGATAAATTGCCCGTTTTTCTTTGCTGACTTCTCTAGGTTGTTCCTCGCTATTCTCAAAACGGACTGTGGGATTGAGAATGAGTCTACAATTTTTTTCGGTCTATAATAATAATGATATCTGCTCTTCGAGTTGAACCGTCAGCAGAAAGACATCCAATTTCCTCGTACACCTCATACTTAACAGCCGGCGAAGTTCATTGGCAATCAGGTAACTTTTGGAATTTTACGAGTTCCAGAAACATCGTATTCCAGAAAGTGAAAGTATTAAAATAGTCTCATTAAGAACAAACTTCCAAGCTGAGAACGAGAATCGAATACGGGACCTCGTGGTTTGCAGTCAGAAATATTGACTTCTAGACCACGAAACTGTATAAGTTATTAAAGAATATGCTTGTTACATGTATATCATTTTAATGGCATTGATGGATAAAATCGCATGTTGTATATGCAACCAGCAGAACCGTGGTGTATGTAATGTTGCATTGTATTCTTCGAATGCTTCTAGGAAAACTTGCGTATTATGCACTGTCGTTTCGCATTCTATAGTAGTCTGCCGGAGCTTTACAACATTACATAGATCATTCCCGATTTCGGTCCTTGGAAAACCAAACCAAGCAAGTTGTTGGCATTGATAAGTAAACCTACTAGCTTATGTTTTATTGGTCACATCTACTTGACACAGACTAAATACAGTTCCACCGCTGTGGAGTAACGGTTAGCATGCCTGACCGTGAAACGAGAGGACCATGGTTCAAATCCTGATTTGGACAAGTTACATGGCTGAGGTTTTTCTGGGATTTTCCCTCAACCCATTAAGAGCAAATGCTAGGTAACTTTCGGCGCTGGACCCTAGACTCATTTCGCCGGCATTATAATCTACACCTCTCAGACGCTAGATAGCGATAGCAGTTGATACAGTGTCGTAAAGTAACCAATCAAGAGGTTAGGTATAGCTTACAGCAGTAAAATTTTTGGAAATGTTTAATATTTTTTTCCACCGTTACTGTATCTTGTACAATAATAAAAAAAATTGGTATGTGCAAAACACTGTCCTTGTGCTATACGAAAAAAATAATTTTAGGATTTAAAAAACTATATATATATATATATATTTTAATTCAAAATGATGCCAGTTCACTGTGCAGTGATTAAGTTTTTCCCTCATAACTCACAAACTTATTAACTTGTTCATGTTTTCCCTCTTTTATTTTATTGCTGAAACTCATGTTTACAATGTCAACTACATCGCTTAATATATATATATATATATATATATATATATATATATATATATATAATTTTGTGTTAGAAGGAAATACTGATATTTGTTAATTTTTAAGCTGAATTTATTTTTTATCAGACAGTCTAACGAAGATAGAGAAGTGATCTTGCATCATACCGGTATTGTAGATATAACATACATAAATACACACAAAAATTTCATCACAGAATGTTGGATAGTTTTTGAGTTATGTGGGAAACGTTCCATCACTGCATAGTGAACTGAATTTTGAAAAAAAAATGAAATGTAAATTGTATTTTTAAATCGTAAAAATATTGTTTTCATATAGCAGAAGGACAGTGTTTTACAAATACTAATTTTCATTATTGTACTAGATACAGTAATGGAAGAAAAAGAAAGTTGAATATTTCCAAAATTTTGCTGCTGTAAGCTGTACCTAACCCCTTAAAAAGAGACGATTAAATCAACCAAAACCCCTTTACCAGCAATTCACCGCTAGCAGAAAATAAATAATTATATTCTTGTGGCTAACGGGAAATTAACTGTAATAAAGTTTTGTATCAGGGACGGTGATGCTTTATACTCATTATTACTGGAAGTGAGATAAAGATAGAGAGAAATTCAGTTTTAAATGGTGGTAATATATATGAATAGGTGCAACATCTTACGAAAATGCATCACTAGACCACCAAAGAAGACGCATAATCAAAGTCTTAGCTACGTTTGAATAATTTCCAAACATCATTCAAGACTTTAATTCTGGAAGTGAAAAATAGACTTGCATGTGATGGATTGAAGTGTATTAATGTGAGGTTGTACTCTTAAATCTCTTTTCAATAAATTAACTTGAGAAAGACTTCGTAACGTTGTTTACAGTAAAGCCTTTTCCACTGTCTTCTTGATCGTTTAATTAACCTTGTGATTTTCAGGTATATTATAGCCTCATATCCACGCAGGTGGCGTGGTACTTGCTCCTCTACGGTTCCCACGCGTTACTGGCATCCAGGTACAGTAATTGTGTTCTTGGTTCCTACTCTCAAGAGATTGCAGTCGAGGTATGACCCCCAGTAGTTGATTAACTACGCCGTCAATGTCAGTCTTTGTTTAACTACTCTTTTACTACTTCTCATTTTCTTTTTAACTTCATGGTGCAAGCCACTGGCTAGTTTTGACTCCAGTTCTGTCAGACAATTTTTTACCATGTCGTCCTTGGTGGTCTAGTAGATCCGAAGTTCGCGGGTTCAGACCCTCTTTTTCTTAGAACGACAAAAATCCCTACTGAGCCTATCGGCCTTTCTCCTGAGTTCACTGCATGTTCTAGATCATTAGCCTGTCTCATAGGAGACCGGATTCGAGTCTCGGTCAGGCCTGGGTTTTCCAATGAAAAGTTCGTACTGTAGTAACATTTGTGGCGGACAATGTCGCAGTTGAAGTATTGCTCGGGGTACTCCCATTGCTCCAATATGATATGATATGATATATCATATGTGATATGATATGATATACTGTATGATATGATGTGATGTGATATATGATATGATATGATATGATATATGATATGATATGATATGATATGATATGATATGATATGATATGATATGATATGATATGATATGATATGATATATGATATGTGATGTGATGTGATATGATATGATATATGATATGATATGATGTGATATGATATGATATGATGTGATGTGATATGTGATGTGATGTGATATGATATATGATATGGTATGATATGATATGATATGATATGATATGATATGATATGATATGATATGATGTAATGTGATGTGATGTGATGTGATGTGATGTGATGTGATGTGATGTGATGTGATGTGATGTGATGTGATGTGATATGATATATGATATGATATGATATGTTATGATACGATACGATATGGTATGATGATATGATATGATATATGATAGCCTATGATATGGCATGTGATATGATGTGATGTGATATATGATATGATATGGTATGATGATATGATATGTGATATGATATGATGTGATATGATGATATGATATGATATGATGTGATATGATATGATATGATATGATGATATGATATTTATTTTTAACATCAGTATCCGTTATGGAATGCCTTCACATCCCTGTATTTAGGCCACACCATATCTCTCTATTTACATTTTCCTTCCATTTTATTGATATTCCGAAGATATGTTAACTAATATTTTCTTGGTACTCATCTTACATTCCTTTGATTACGCGCTATTAAAGCACTAATCTAAATAGTCGCCCTTTCTAAATGCTATCTGCAATACTGTCTCCCTCTTTCTATCCTTCTTTAACTATCAGTTCTATCGTACTTTTTCTAGGCCATCGCACTGTTTTCTGTATAACCATAATTTCTTTCTCTAATATCTATTTCAGAGTCCGTATAGGTCGGTTTCTGTCAGATGCGTTTCCAATTCACTGTGGGCTAAAGCAAGGAGGTGCACTATCACCTTTACTTTTTAACTTTGCTCTAGAGTGTGGCATTAGGAAAGTCCAGGATAACAGAGAGGGTTTGGAGTTGAACGGGTTACATCAGCTGCTTGTCTATGCGGATGACGTGAATATATTAGGAGAAAATCCACAAATGATTAAGGAAAACACGGGAATTTTACTTGAAGGAAGTAAAGGGATAGATTTGGAAGTAAATCACGAAAAGACAAAGTAGGCTATATGATTATGTCTCGTGACGAGAATGTTGTACGAAATGGAAATATAAAAATTAGAAATTTATCTTTTGAAGAGGTGGAAAAATTCAAATAACTGGGAGCAACAGTAACAAATATAAATGATACTCGAGAGGAAATTAAACACAGAATAAATATGGGAAAGCCTGTTTTATTCGGTTGAGAAGTTTTTATCATCCAGTCTGCTGTCAAAAATCTGAAAGTTAGAATGTATAAAACAGTTATATTACCGGTTGTTCTTTATGGTTGTGAAACATGGACTCTCACTTTGAGAGAGGAACATAGGTTAAGAGTATATGAGAATAAGGTGCTTAGGAAAATATTTGGGGCTAAGAGGGATGAAGTTACAGGAGAATGGAGAAAGTTACACAACACAGACTGCACGAATTGTATTCTTCACCTGACATAATTAGGAACATTAAATCCAGGCGTTTTAGATGGGCAGGGCATGTAGCACGTATGGGCGAATCCAGAAATGCATATAGAGTGTTAGTTGGGAGGCCGGAGGGAAAAAGACCTTTGGGGTGGCCGAGACGTAGATGGGAGGATAATATTAAAATGGATTTGAGGGAGGTGGGATGTGATGGTGGGGACTGGATTAATCTTGTTCCGGATAGGGACCGATGGCGGGCTTATGTGAGGGCGGCAATGAACCTCCGGGTTCCTTAAAAGTAAGTAAGTAAGTAAGTAAGTAAGTAAGTAAGTAAGTAATATCTATTTCAGCCCGTCCTGATGCAATTTCAGCTCGTCCTGATGCACTAAAAGACAGCATTAATAGTTTTAATAAAACTCTGGACTCCATCTCTTCCTGGTCTCAACAATTTGGACTTAACGTAAACGCATGTAAATCACAGGCTATTCTGTTCGCGAACCATAGATTAATTCCTGATGTCAACGACCTGAATATTCCACCTATGAAACTGAATAAAACAATTAACCCGTTTAGTTCGACAGTAAAAAACCTCGGAGTTCATTTCGAATCTAATCTCAATTGGGATACACATATTAATATACATGTAAGAAGGCATTCTCTATTCTCCATTCACTAAAAAGATTGTATCATTATCCATCTAAATTAAAACACACGCTGGTACATACACTCATTCTACCTCACTTCGATTATTGCGACGATTTGTTCAATGATCTCAGGACTGATTCCCCCAGAAACTACAGCGTGTTCATAACGCCTGCGTTCGCTTCAATTGTAATTTTCTATACTGTGATCATATCTCACCTTCTTTCGAGAAGTTATCGTGGCTTAGGTTACATGAGGAGAAATCTGCACTCGCTTTCTCTCTTATATCGAATTATGCACACTTCATTTCCCTCTTATTTATTCGCATGTTTTCATATTCTCTCGCTATCATAATCTAAGGATCGCCCAAATGGAAGTGAGCCTTTTGTCGTAGTGTGGCTGTTCCAACAAGCGGAGCTTTATGTTTTCTCCGATAGATAGCAAAGCGATAGTGCTCTGTTTTCATTTGCGGAAGGACATTGTATTGTGTACAGTCGTAACATGACTTTTTTTTTCCGTTTTTTCTCTTTTTCTGTTTTCTGCTTTCTTAAACTAGTACGTACACAACACCCATGCCCGAGGCGGGACTCGAACTCACAACCCTTCGACCAAGCGATAGAGACATGCCGTGCCCCTACCGCTTGAGCCATCCGGGCAGGCAATTAACGTTTTTTAATAGGTTATTTTACGATGTTTTATTAACATCTTAGGTTATTTAGCGTCTGAATGAGATGACGGTGATAATGCCGGTGAAATGAATCCGGAGTCCAGCACCGAAAGTTACCCAACATTTGCTCATATTGGGTTGAGGGAAAACCCCGGAAAACCTCTCAACCAGGCACTTGCCCCAACCGGGAATCGAACCCGGGCCACCTGGTTTCGCGGCCAGACGCGCTAGCCGTTACTTTACAGGTGTGGTATCCGTCCAAACAAGCTCAACGAGCAGTTATTCAATTTCTGACGACTGAAAATGTTAGTGGAGTCGAATTTATCGCCGTATGAAGAATGTGTTTGGTAATAAGTGTCTATCACGCTGTACAGTGTTTACTTGGTGTCGTGCATTTAGCGAAGGACGTGTGAGCATTAAGGACATGCCTAGGCCCGGTCAAGCATACTTAGCCATCACCATGGAATCGACTGCAGCTGTAAACAACCGTGTGAGGGAGAATCGCCGAATCACCACCAGACAAATTGCGGAAACACTGTCCTTGAGCAAAGGAACTGTTCACACCATTCTCCATCAATGGTTGGGATACCACAAGGTTCGCGCGCAGTGGGTCCCCAAACATCTGAGGAACAGAAAGAAGGCTCGGCGAATGAGTGCTTGCTCGGAGCATCTGCTGCGTTACCAAGCAGAGGGGGGACAGTTTCTTTCCAAGATTATGGCCGCAGATGAAATGTGGTGCCACCATTTCGATCCAACAACATAATGGATGAGTATGGAATGAACGGCATCCGAGCTCTACTCGCCCAAAAAAGGCTCATTCTTCCATACGAACTGAAAACGTGATGCTCACTTTTTTCTTTGATGAGAAGAGCTCATTGTTTTTGGACTGGCTGGACGCAGGCAGTACGGTCAACGCAGCCCGTTACTGCACTTCCTTACAAAACCTCAAAGCGGCCATCAAGAGTAAGCGACCTGACATGTTGACAAATGGGGTTATTCTGTTGCACGACAACGCGCGCCCACGTGTTGCACACGTGAGCCAAGATCTGCTGCGGTGCTTCCGTTGGGAGGCCCTCGACCATCCACCATACAGCCCCGATCTCTCGCCCTGCGACTACCACATCTTTGGACCACTGAAGAAACGCTTGAAGAGTCTCCGGTTGGCCAAAGATGCTGAGGTTCGTGATGCCGTTGAAGATTGGTTCCACAGCCAACCACGGAATTCTTCACGAAGGGTATCCATAACGACATCACGAACCTTAGCATACCATAAAAACCGGAGACCCTTCAGATTCGCCAATGATACTGACCACATAGTAGGTATGGCCTACCGACTGAACTCATCATCTGCGTTGCCAACAAATTCTTCAGTTGTTTATGTTGCGCATGTAATCTTTTCATGGACTCTAAATAATTTTGTAGCTTTAAAAGATAATTAAATGAAAAATCATCCTCTGATTGAGGTTCTGGCTGATATGTACATCTGTTATCAGGCAGTACATCTCACTTGACGATATGTGTCAGAGGAAGAACAATTCTTAGTATGCATCTGAAATCTGACTAGTATAGGCCTAATATGTAGTTAGTCGGCGATGTATGCGATGGAGGGGAAAGGAACTGACCAACCTACCCCATTATCTCCTAGCCTAGTTGCTTTATAAGTGGTGCCTTCTTGGTATCACTTGTGAGGTTCAGACCTGTCTTCGGACTGAAGAACAACAAATAAAGTATTGCTTTACATTTTACATGTCGTTTATATGACATCACGACTGCGTCAGTGAGACACTAGACGCCGGATGCGACTTGTTAACAGGGCTTTATCTTAATTGCATTCTTACATGTATTGTTAACAGAAAGATACTCGAATACGACTTCTTCTGTTTCCTATTTGTTGATTTTGTTGACATGTTGACCTTCCAGCTGTTGACGCAGTACATCCTGATCTAGGCGAAAGTGAAAAATGTGGTTTTCTATTCTAACAGTTGACGATAATGCAATCTTTTTATTCTTCTTCTTCTTCTTCCACTTATTTCTCTTCATCACTTCTCCTTGGAGTCGATCCTTTACAGTCGTTTCCCTCTATGATTTTAGATTTCAATTTGTCTTTTTTTTGTGCCAAATGCTGTTATTTTATTAATCGGTAATGGAGTTTCACTTCTGAATATTAAAATTAAACATAAAAATGCGATGTAAAATATTTAATTAACTGAATTGTTCTGATAGATAGGGTAAAGGTTGGTAAAATTGTGATACGAATAATATTGTGATAGTTCTTTTTGAGAATTTATTACAATTTTACTGAGCGAGAGAAGGACCGGTTTTGTGCAGAAACGTGTCCACGAACATTCCCTTAATACGTTGACGCAAAAAAAAACGATCCTCCTCTCGCTCATTAAAATTTTAATAAATTCTCAAAAAGAACTGTCGAAATATTGCTCGTATCACAATATTACTATCTTTTACCCTATGCCAGAATCACTTGTTTGCAATCTCTTTCGTTTTCTTACAGTTAAACTCAATACTGCTTTATAAGAGTCTTCTAAAATATCTGTTGAAGGTTGGCTGTTTAATATTCAGCAATTGTTTTTACGACAGTCTCAGCAAAAGTCAGAGTCAACATTTGCTGCACCCACTTTAACACTTGAGAAAAATGAGTGCCGTTTTACATACATTCGCTTATTAGCGCTTCCGAGTGGCAGTGCTATGGGTTAACTTAATTGATTTTGTGATTTTGCATTACTTACCAGCCGAATCTCACAATGCTATGGAGATTTTGGAGTTGAGCGCCACCGACTGCAGTGGTTATTTTGCGCATGACGTGTGAATGTCTCTATATTTACTTCTTGCAATGACGATGATCAGAAGCGCCACTTAGACTTTAAGGTAGGAGCACAGTCTAATAATATATACAGTCACGAAGCTTGAGTTGTGAGGGTGCTAGGAACAATAGACTATGTCGGTACTACTTCGCATTGTCTGTAATGAGGCGATATTAGCTGTCCTAGTGGTTAGCAACTATCTATGGATGCATATTTACTACGTACTGAAGTTCGTGACTGTATATATTAGACTGTGGTAGGAGTAGGAGGAAGAGAGAGACGGAGAAATGTTTTCTTTACACACACACACGCTATATGCCCACTTTATAAAATCACGAATGCGAATATCACTTCCCACAGTTTTGAAACTTTTGAACTATAATGCAACAATAAACACGTTAAAACATATCAATTCTTACCACGGTTCAAGAGTTTACAGTTTCATTCATTTATATAACTTATTTAAATTTATAGAATGGATTGATTGCCCGTCTATACAACGAGAATGAAGCGAACAATCGATTTACTGTTTCAAGTACATTCTTAGTGCAAGAATTGCGTATTTCTAAGTCTGAATGAGCTTGCCAAGAAGTCCAAGATAGAAATCTTAAGTTGCGGCCTTGGACAAGCCCTCTATTTACAACTTGGTTGTTTTTTGGATCTTTTTCCTTATTACATTCTTTTTTCTCTCTCTCGCCTGCGGTCTCACGCACTGTTGGAGAATTCCTCCTCGAGTGAAGCAGATTCCTGACTCATCACTTCTCATAACCAATCCCCTCTTTTCCCCTCCGGATAACAGGTCTTTTCCTTTCTTTTTTTGTGACTTTTTTAAGGGCAGCTACGATTACCAGCTTCTTTCCACACTTCATACATTTCTAATGACAACAAATCTTCGCCTCAGAGCCTCCAGCTTTTTTGTTCAGTTATTTCCTTGTTTAGGATCATTTCATTAACTTGTTTATATTTTCCAAACTCTTTTCTAGCTGAATTAATTTTAAGACAATTCTTGGTACAGTAGATTGTCGTTTTGGCTGATGTCCTACATTGTTCGTGCATTAAAGGGAGATTATAACAAATACGTATGAATAAGAACTATTGAATAAACCTCTTAGTTTTACAAATCGAAAAATGAAACCTCGAATGTAAACTATCAATATTAATTTATTGCAAATAATTTTCCGGTAATATAAAAGAGTTTTGTTAGATCGAGTTTTAATGGAGAAAGAAATTTTGTCATTAAATTTCGTCCAGTGTAGGGAAACGGTGCCTACCCAGTATCGTGATGAATTTGGGGAGCTACGGTAGGTAGGCAAATGTCAGATAGTGACATGATAAATTCTATATCACATATCTTCATCGCTGTCATCAATTATTCCATCGACAAGCGAAATAAGTACAACTGTCCGTCTCCGAGTGGTTATGTTGCATCCAGGTTTCCCCCACCCCCTCTGCTGCCCCTTCTGTAAAGGCTAGTGGCTGGGTTGTTGGGCTCTTTCGTAAAAATATTTGCTGTATGGAACTGAGAGTCTACGTAATATTATACAACTGTTTAAAATAATTTAAAGAAAAGGACCCTGTTAGGTAAGTAACTGTCATGTGATTTCCCCGTTTCGACGACCCTGCGACATAACTACTCGGACGGACAGTGGAGATAGTAGATTTTTTTTAAAATTATAGTTTATTTAACGACGCTCGCAGCTGCCGAGGTTATATCAGCGTCGTCGGTGTGCCGGAATTTTGTCCCGCAGGAGTTCTTTTACATGCCAGTAAATCTGCTGACATGAGCCTGTCGCATTTAAACACACCATCGACCTGGGGCGGGATCGAACCCGCAACCTCGAGCACAGAAGCACAGCCCTATACAGACTACGCTACCCAGGCCGACAGGTAGTAGTTTTTCACAATCACGATAAATGGGGAATGTACGCAAATGCTGTCAAAATAAGTAATTTTATGTCTGAAAGCATGCTAAGTATATTACTTTAAGTCTTTTAATTCGCAACAAAATGCGAAATTGAGTATAAAATGCGAAATTGAGTACAAAATGCAAAATGTGTGCGTTTCTGTGAAATAAAAGTGAAGTTACATTTCATGAGATATTTTTGTTTTGTTTTGTTTTGTTTTTTTAACAAAAAAAGTTCAGACTGACTCTAAATGCCCCGCCGCACACAGGTTACAATTTTTCAAATAGTTTGATGATCCCTCCATCTTAGTTTTTACAGTATGAATAGCACATTTATAAGACTTATCTGATACGCTCTTTGTTGTTCTCGAATTTTTAACTAATCTGTTTGGTGTTGGTGGTAAATTATTGTCTGCCTATGTGATCTGTTAAGGTCCAGTGTTCACTCAAACAAGTTGTATATGGTAGTGGGTGATTGTGATCGAGCAACAAGGTGATTCAGGATAAAATCACACCATTATCTTTTGTCATATTTCTTAATGTTCACAAATTCACTGTAATTTTATATTTTTTCCTTTACTTATCCATTATTTTCAAGAATTTTAACTATAAAATGTAGAAAATGGACATGTTAAAACATTAACGATATTGAATTTATTCCACCAAACACTCCATAAAACATGTATCATCCAAAAATGTTACAGAGTGCTAAATTCTAACATTAAAAGTGTTATAAAATGCTAAATAATAATAATAATAATAATAATAATAATAATAATAATGATTTATTTTAGCTGGCAGAGTTAAGGCCGTAAGGCCTTCTCTTCCACACAACCAGCAAAAAGTGTATATACATATGCATGAACTTACAAAGAATTCAACAAATTGATTTAGATGAGAGTTACATGTATACAAGAGTTATTTACGAATTAAACAACAAAATACTATGAACTATTAATTAAACACTGAAATAAACTGGGTAGCAGAATTAAACTAAAATACATAGAATGTTAATATATTTCAAATTATATTAGATAATAGAAAGAGATTATTATGAGACAATTTTGAAAATGCAGCACAATCAGGATGATGTCTAAAGAAAAAAAGCAACAGTGTAGTCAGTAATATTTTAAATCAGTATGATTGGAGTGAAATGCTAATAAGGTTATCTTTTAAGCTGTTCTTAAAGGTGTTTGTTGTCTTGCAGCCCCTAATACTTTGTGACAAGGAATTCCATTGACGCGAGGTGGATATTGTAAAAGATGAGGAATAACAAGATGTTCTATGAAGAGGTATATTTAGCGTGCCACAGATAAGTGATCTGGTATTTACGTCGTGGTTAGAGTATAGATAAGAGAAACGAGACGAAAGGTAATTTGGTGTTGAGGTGTGCAGAATTCGAAAGAGTAAAGACAAAGAGTGTAAAGTTCTGCGTTCTTTAAGTCGGAGCCACGAGAGACTTGCGAAGGACGGTGATATGTGATCATATCGTCGGATGTTGCACACGTATCTGATGCACATATTCTGAGCTCGCTGTAACTTGACTGACAGTTCAGAACTTAGATCACTTAACAAAACGTCACAATAATCGAAGTGCGGCATTACTAGGGTTTGTACTAGGGTAAGTTTTAGTTGCTGGGGCAAGAAGTTTCTCAAGCGACTCAAAGAGTGAAAGGAGGAACAGATTTTCTTTATCGTTTCTTTAACTTGAAAATTCCAACTTAGATTATTATCAAAAAAGAAGCCAAGATTTTTTACGACAGATGAATAAGGGATTAGCGTGTTGTTAAGGGTAACAACTGAAAGATTACTGTTATTAAGGGAGTTAACTACACGCTTATGTCCAATAATTATGGCTTGAGTCTTACTTGGGTTAAGTGCGAGTCCGAAATTGGCCGCCCAAGTGGAGACAGTGGCTAGGTCACAATTTAACTTGTCAATCGATTCATTGATCGTATTGGGTCTGGAATGTATGTAAAGTTGTAGGTCGTCGGCATAGAGGTGATATCGGCAATACTGTAAGTTCTTTGATACGTCATTAATGTAGATAGAGAAAAGTAGTGGTCCTAATACGGAGCCCTGCGGCACTCCCGCCTTTGTGTATCGCCATTGGGAGAATTGATTATCAAGTGAAACACACTGTTGGCGGTCCCGTAGGTAGGAGTCCATCCAGCTCAGGGTATTGTCTGATAGGTGCAAAGTTTTCATCTTTGCAAGAAGCAAGTCGATATCAACAGAACCAAAGGCATTGCTGAAATCGAGAAGAGTTAGTGCCGTTACTTCACCCCTATCCATAGCTTCACGGATGTCCTCGGTCACTTTAAGTAGGGCTGTAGTAGTGCTGTGTCCATGCCTAAAACCCGATTGATAGTCATCGAGGAGTTTGTGTTCGTCGAGATAGTTCGTAAGTTGTCCGTGTACAATATGTTCTAATGCTTTTGAAAGAGTGGGAAGAATTGATATCGGTCTGTATTGGTTTACTGTAGAAGGTGTGTTAGATTTAGGTAAAGGTTTCACTAATGCCATTTTCCAGAGTGAGGGGTAGGACCCAGTCATAATAGATGCATTGAATATATGGGTGACGGTCGGCAGAATCACATCTATTATTTTATACAGGATTTTTAAATTGCTAAATTTTTTATTTTAAGTTGCTAAAATCTACCATCTTTAGCATTAAATCTTAAGATTACGGTGCATTCTGAACGGAGGACAACAAAAGAGATTGTATGATACGTTACATATTCCAAACGTTAAAGGATTTCCGTCTTTCAGCATGTATTTGGCTGCTACATGTTTAATAACTTTCGCTTTAAATCTTTTTATAGTTTTGATGTCAATAGGATTCCGTGTTTATCTCCGAACATCTGTAAGTTACAACAGCGAAGAGAGAGATTTCTTTGTGCTGCGGTAGCAAAGACATCTATATTTGATATACCGCCAGTTGGTATCTTCGCATATTTTTTATAGAAAGCTTAACATATGTCCAGTTATTTTATATTTCACTTTTAATTTTTATTGTAAGATTAAATCAAATATTTAATTACACACAATAGCATCAACAGAATTGGGAATTTTGTTAGCTGCTGCACATATTAGGCTAAGGACATTTCTACTAATGTAAGTCTTATATAAATGTAAATAAAAATTACTTCTCATATTTAAAACAACAACAACAAGATAATAATAATAATAATAATAATAATAATAATAATAATAATAATAATAATAATACGTATAATAACAATTACCTCTGTTTGAGCTCCTGACTGATATGTAAGCCTACATCTACTTTAAAAGCAAGAACAATAAATGATTATTGTTTGTATATATCTTTAGTCTGATTAGTCAAATACAGTATGTTGCTAGTAGTCAAATACAGTATGTTGCTAGTCAGCAATGTATGCAATGGAGAGGAAAAGGAACTGGCCACCATAACCCATTATCTCCTTGCTTAGTTGCCTCATGAGTAATAGTTCATTGGTGTCACTTATGAGGTTCCAACCTGTCTTCGGACAGTTGACTAAACAACAATAACAACAACAACAACAACAACAATAATAATAATAATAATAATAATAATAATAATAGCATATAGGGTATTTCGAAATTAGACCGACAAATTTTTGGTTCTGATAGATAACCTTCTTTCAAACACTTTTCGTTAAGGAACCCATGGGCTCGGACGATTCGTTTCAGTGCAAGAGGAGTTTAATACTACCACCCAGTTTGTTTACTCCGTTAACGCAGTATCATACTTCGATCCGATTTATTTATTTCCTGATCATAACCCAATTTGATTACTATCTGTGGTTTATGAAACGCTTATTGACTCTGAAGAAGATCTTGCAACACGCATTGTCTGCGCAGTAGCTGAAATCAGGGAAATGCCTGGCGTCTTTGAAAGGGTACGACAAAGTATGGCACGTCGATGTCGATGTAATGTTTGTCTGGAAGTCAATGAACGTGTGTTCCAGCACTTGTTGTAGTGATGAGACAATAAAGCAATGGATCCATCCTTCTAATTTAACACTGAAGTGAGTGTTTTTCCGTTTCATTCGTTTTGTTTTGTTTGTGTTTTTTCTGTATGTTTGGGCCAATAAATTGTGCCTGTAACATTAATGACTTGTTTATTCACTTTTCACGTAACTTATTACTTCATCCCTTCCTGTACAATCGAACCATGTAATGACATAAACCTCTCTTGCTCTGAAAGTAAGTGGGCTCCTTCACGAAAATTGTCTGAAAGAAGGTTATCTATCCGAACCCAAAGTTTGTCTGTCTAATTTAGAAACACTCTGTATAATAGTTGAATGTTAGGACTGCCGCTTTTTTAGATATTTAAACAGTCGGCTAGTAGGGATGTCAGTCTTACGAGCTTGCCGTCTTTACCCCCCAAGGAAAATTTTCTGGTAGGCCTACACGTTTCTGTTAGAGGGAGGGTGAACCCTGGAACCATAGTGCGTTTGGAAGGATTAGATGAATGGAAGAAATCCATAACCGCATCGGAAATGGAACCCGCGTCCTTGCGGTAAACAGCATAGCGCCCTAACCGCGGCCCTTCCGCGTACCCCATGTATTAGTAACATGGATAATTATATCAAGTAAAAATACATAAATTGGATTACTTATTACGAATAATTTTGAGATATACTTGTTTTGTGACATGAGTCCAGGCTCTAGGAGAACTGCTTTTTAGCAGAGAACGTCAGCTTCAGATGATTACTACTATTACTACTACTTCTACTACTACCACTACTATAAGCCTACTAGTGCTATTACTATCAGACCGTAGATGATTCGTTTACAAGTATCACTACTACTGAAAGCCGATATAGGTATGGCAGTTTGGTATATACTCGTAAAACAGCGAAAATTAGTATCCTTTTTTATTTTATTTTTTTACCCTTTATTTGGGGATTTTTGGTACTTCAATGTTGCTTAAATATATAACATCACAATAATATGAGACCTGAGACCTGTGGACAGGATGATGTCCATTAACGTTATTCAAAGTATCAATAAGTTAGTGTGTCTTTTCTGAAGAAAAACATCATTATCAGTGATATCAATTCGGAGAAGTTCTTCCAATTTCGCTGTGAAATTTCTTTCTTGCCTTTCGTGTATGTGTGTTGTATAAAATGAAGAACAATAATAGGAATGTAGTGCTGATTTGAAATTCTCACTTACAGACATACAGTAAATTAGTCCTCTTTACGGACTTACAATACACAATAGTTTATGTTTCATAGGAGCAGAAATTTAGGATCTTCTTTGTGGATGAGCTATAACACGAGGCTGAAGTATGTTCGACAGACGTGTTATGTAGAGTTTTGCTTTATTACTATTGATATTATTATTATTATTATTATTATTATTATTATTATTATTATTATTACTACTACTACTACTACTACTACTACTACTACTACTACTACTACTACTACTACCATCCTCGGGAGAGCCTTCAACCCCTAGGGTTGCGTTTCCAGGTGGTCGATCGGGGGATGCCTTCCAGATATGGGTGGTAGGAGGGAAATTAAAATACCTTCCGCGGATCAACAGGCACCAACACTGCCTTGCAGTTTCACATTGACTAGCCAAAGGCTAGTGGAAGGTAACCTTGAACAAATATAATCTAGCCCATCAGGTTAGAAGTTGATGCAGTGGCCGAAAATCGGAAACGAGCAGCTGGAAATCTGGATGGCAAAAGATTAGAAATGTTTAGATGTTAAGTATGATATGAACAGAAAAAAACTATAGTGGATTAGATAGAGCGAAAAATAAGAGGAAGACCTCACTGGGACCACAACGTACAACTCTGCAATAATTGGGAAAAGTGGCATAAGTCAGTTTCCACAAACATTCTTTATTAATTTATTGACAACTAACGGAACATCTGCTCGTTTGGGAAAAGAGACATTAGTATTTCTCCCGTTCCAATAATTCATACAGAAGAAAATCAAATCGACATAAACCAGTGTGAAGACAGTTTTTTTCCTTCTCCTGTAAAATTAACATTTTTGACTTGTGACACTTTTCCCGAGCACTACAGATCTATCAATAGAGACATTTGGGATGACAGATGCAGATGTATAAGACAGGGGAAGATGGAGATGTTTAATTCATGGGGATTCTTAATCATAATAATTAATATATTTGTCATATAAGTTGGAATAGAAGCTAAGGGTGTTCGAGAATAAGGTGCATAGGAAAATATTTGGGACTAAGAAGGATGAAGTTACAGGAGAATGAAGAAAGTTACACAACGCAGAACTGCACGCACTATATTCTTCACCTGACATAATTAGGAATATTAAATCCAGATGTTTGAGATGGGTAGGGCATGTAGCACGTATGGGCGAATCCAGAGATGCATATAGATGGCGGGCTTATGTGAGGGCGGTAATGAACCTGCGAGTTTCTTAAAAGCCATAAGTGAGTAAGTATTATTTTTATTATTATTATTATTATTATTATTATTATTATTATTATTATTATTATTATTATTATTATTATTATTACTATTATTATTAAATTTCCTTCATTCCTGTTCGTAATACAAGTTCGCTGGGCTAGTATAAATTGATCGAAGAGAAGCAGTGAACACGACCGCGGGGGGCAACGAAAATAAAACGTTGCGTTGAAATACAGTAAACAGAGGTGGAGTTATTTTAAAATTAGGAAGCGGCGAAGAGGGAAGATGTGCCATCCCTAAAAATAAAGAGTCTAAATTTATCATGAATAGCAAAAATAGCGTTCTTCACGTGTGATATATTCCTTTTCTTGAATTGCAATCTGTAATCTTCTATTGTTCGCATTGCCCCCCTCCTCATCGTCCTCGTACTCTTTATCGTTCTCATTAATACCGCTTTCTTTCTCATTGTTTTTAGCAATGTCATCCTCATTAAAA
This sequence comes from Periplaneta americana, assembly GCF_040183065.1. Lineage (NCBI taxonomy): Eukaryota > Metazoa > Arthropoda > Insecta > Blattodea > Blattidae > Periplaneta > Periplaneta americana. The sequence continues at coordinate 99,967,314 of NC_091128.1, forward strand.
TCATCATCAAATCATCATCATCATCATCATCACCACTACCACCACCACCACCACCACCACCACCACCATCATCATCATCATCATCATCATCATCATCATCATCATCATCATCATCCTCTTTACCGTACTCATCGTCACCATCCAGTTTCTCATCGGCTTCATTCTCATTGTCTTTATCAGTTTTATCATCCCCCCTCAGTAATGTCCTCATCCTCTTCATCGTCCTTATAAGCTTTATGTTCCTCATCCTCTCCATCGTCCCTATCAGTTTGATCATCCTCACCCTCAGTATTGCCCTCATCCTCTCCATAGTCTTATCAATTTTATCATCCTCGTCCTCAGTATTGTCCTCATTCTCTCAATCGGCCTTATCAGCTTTATCATCCTCATCCTCTTTGCTCCCCTAATCAGTTGTATCATCCTCATCCTCAATATCGCCCTCATCTTCTTCATCGTTCTTATCAGCTTCATAACCCACATCCTCAGTATTGTCATCCCCTTCATCGTCCTTAAGCTTTATCACCTTCATTCTCAATATCATTCTCATTCTCTTCTTCGTCCTTCCCAGCTTCACCATTGTCGTCACCACCATCATCATCTTCCTCAATATCGGCCTCATCATTTTCAGCGTTCTTAACAGCTTCATTATCATCCTCAATATCTCCCTCATCATTTCATCGTCCTTACCAACTTTAATATCATCTTCAATCTCGCCCTCATCATCTTCATCGTCCTTATCAGTTTTATTATCATCTTCAATATCACCTTCGTCATCTTCATCGTCCTTATCAGCTTTATTATCATCTTCAATATCTCCCTCATCATCTTCATCGTCCTTACCAGCTTTATTATCATCTTCAATATCACCCTCATCATTTTCAGCGTCCTTATTAACTTTATTATCATTTTCATTATCGCCCTCATCATCTTCATCGTCCTTATCAGCTTTATTATCATCTTCAATATCGTCCTCATCATTTTCAGCGTCCTTATCAACTTTATTATCATTTTCATTATCGCCCTCATCATCTTATCGTCCTTATCAGCTTTATTATCATCTTCAATATCACTCTCATGATTTTCAGCGTCCTTATCAACTTTATTATCATTTTCATTATCGCCCTCATCATCTTCATCGTCCTTACCAGCTTTATTATCATCTTCAATATCACTCTCATCATTTTCAGCGTCCTTATCAACTTTATTATCATTTTCATCATCGCCCTCATCATCTACATCGTCCTTATCAACTTTATTATCATCTTCAATATCGCCCTCATCATCTTCATCGTCCTTATCAACTTTATTATCATTTTCATTATCGCCCTCATCATCTTCATCGTCCTTATCAGCTTTATTATCATCTTCAATATCGCCCTCATCATCTTCATCGTCCTTATTAACTTTATTATGATCTTCAATATCGCCTTCATCATCTTCAGCGACTTATCAGCTTTATTATCATCCTCAATATCGCCCTCGCACTCATCATCTTCATCTTCATCATCTGTATTATCGTTGTCAGTCTCATTCCCATAATCGATCTGTTTATCACCATCATCATCTTCATCATCATCGTTTCCATTGGCGCCATTATTACTCTCATCATTCTTATCATCTTGATCATCACTATCATCATCATCATCATCATCATCATCAATCAATCATCATAACATTCCTACACATTCCCATTCTCAATGTAATCACATTTTGTTTTCAAGTGCCTCTCTAAATTCCAAATACATTCGTACATTAATTTTCTTCTTCTTATTCTTTCCCTTTTACTCCTCTTCTTGCACCTCAATATTCCCTTCGTTGTCTTTCTTAAGCGCTTTTCCAAATTCGAGACAGTGCATTACAATTGCCTTTCTTTTCGTCCTCATTATCGTTTCCTTATTTTTTAATAACCTTCAGTTTTCTCTTTTTCCCCTCATTTAGTCCTCTTCATTTTCAACAGTCCGACTCGATTCTAAATACTGCACTCCATTCTTATTCTTCTTCTTCTTCTTCTTCTTCTTCTTCTTCGCTATTATCATTATCTCGTGACGTTCTCTTTTATTTTTTCCTCGCCTGATCTGCACAATGCATCACGATACTCGTGACGACGATGCGCCTATGTATTTCTTATGGTCTTCACACGTGGTAGATGGGCTTAACCGACGCTCTTGAACTAATATTTGAATTGTAGCCGAAACCTACGTAAACAAAACCAGTTCGTAACGTTTCAACTTTATAATTTTCTTCTGATGTTTGTAATATTTCCAAGGCTGTGTTTAATACCAACACTGCTGCGGGCCTAAGTAAAATTGCCTCCTCGCATGGACCGGTTCCGTCTGCGTTATTCTGACAAGGGGTTTTCCCTGTTTTCATCTATACCTAGGGAAATTACAGGATAATTCGATATTTCCATCTCATCACCTGCTGTAATCGCCTTACAAGAACATGTTTGACAAGCATTTTCTTAGCTTTCAGGTGCTTAAAATGCAAATCGTCTTTGATTTTCTGTACGCCCACCGTAATAAAAAAAATACTTTCCACTGCATGGTTTCGCGACACTACCATTATATGGCAGTGAATTCTAAGTATGCTCAAAGTATACAGCAGTAGAAAATTACGAAATTTTCACCGAACTCTATTATTCAAAAGACTTCATCATCATCATCATCATCGTCACCATCATCATCATCATCATCATCATCACCATCATCAACGTTGTCATCTCCCTTTGACTTGAGACATCTCGCAACTTAAATGAAAATCAGTCAAAGTAGGCGAGAAGTATTGTGAACAAACGCAGGTAACGCGAAAGTCTGACACCGCCATGTGTACCGAAATGTAAGACGTTTTAAGTAAAATATCCAACGTTTCGGAACTATGTATCGGCTCCATCTTCAGAGACGAACTAGAAGATGGAACCTACCTATTGGATCTAGGATTGATGGATAATTCTTGGCAATATATCCAATAAAGAGGCATGACGCGAAAGTCCCAGTATTCATTATTCCTTATGTAGACTATGTTTTCTTACTAATGTAGCGTTTATACCAAGTTACTGTGTTTGAATTGCGAATCAAAGCTTAGAGACACCATTTATAATTATTTTCAGCTTCCTGCTTCCCCTCAAAGCGCATAATAAGAATATTTTGACTTTAGAAGAGGGTGCATTTTTAGTAGGCCTATATTTTTCATGTTACTGCTTTAATTTTCAATGTAATGAAGTGTAAATTCCATTTTCAGATTTAAGTTTCCAACCCATCGGCGTTCAGCGTTGTACATAAGCATTTCAGGAACTTTCAGTCGACTCCTGCCTGTGTTTCGTATTTGTCCATGCTTCACTAGCACAAACTAAAACTGGTCGAGCGAGGCTATTAAATATGCTTTTTAATCTGGTATGCTTATGTACATGGGGTTGTTTGAAACTTGATTTATTACATCTGTATAGAGTTGCCATGCATTCTAGAAGACTAGATATGTTCCGGATCTTAGTAATAAAAATATCCGACTTGTTTGCATAAAAGTCACGGATTTTTTACATTAATTACGTTCAAATGTCTATTAATGCAGACTTCTTAAAAAAACTATGATTGCGAAGGGCAATATTGAGTAGTGACAGACAAAATATGAAATTTCATAGGTTATTCAAAACCATTTCTGCAAGTAGGTATGGGAACAAATTTTTTTACGATTTCATATTTCGTAATATTTTGTTAAAATGTTCATATTTCATAAACATTTTCATATTTTTCTTATTTTGCACGATTTTTCTCGCTACGTACGGACTGGAAGGTCCGGGGTTCGATCCCAGGTGGTGACAGGATTTTTTCTCGTTGCCAAACTTTCAGAACGGCCCCAAGATTCACTCAGCCTTCTATAAAATTGAGTACCGGATCTTTCCCGGGGGTAAAAGGCGGTCAGAGCGTGGTGCCGACCACACCACCTCATTCTAGTGCCGAGGTCATGGAAAGCATGGGGCTCTACCTCCATGTACCCCAAGTGTCTTCATGGCATATTACGGGGATACCTTTACCTTTTTACCTTTTACGTTAATATTTATAAAACTACCATTGAACCCGACTTTCCGGATATTATAAGGAGACAATAGATATGTTTGCCATGAAGCACTTGAGAAACTAAAGCCACACTTTCCACCAACATTCCGGGATTCCCAAGAGCAAATGAAATCTCAAAATTCTCCTTTAGAGTCATTGAACCCTTAGCGTGAATGAATTTGAGAAGTCAAAAAAAGTAAGTGATTCCAATTCCACCTTTGATCATTCTGCCAAATCCAGTGAAAATCTTTTCAACGTTGGCATGTCTACTTTTATGCGTGTAAATGAATGTTTCAGAATAGTTCCAATCACCAATATTTTGATGTTCACTTAATTTCTCCTCTTTTAGCACTTTATGGGTTTGTACAAAAAAATATTAACCGACAAAAGATGTAATATTTTGCCAGAAAATAGCCTATATAAAAATTCATTTAGGCTATGTATTGTAATCAGTGTTGAGTTCATCCAATGTAAGTTTTTTTTTTCTCTCTCTTCAGAATAGAAAATTTGAGATTTCATTTAGTAGCATATTAAATACTGTTCTCCAACCAGGAGATTAACCGTGAAAGGAATGTGCTTACTATTGCGTTATCTATTGGAGGGAAGTGGATAGATAATATTACCGTTATAACGTCAGTTTAAAAAACATGCGCTCTCCTGCATATGTTATTTCCTGTATGGAGGGATTAAAAGACTAGGAAATTAACCGTGATCTAATTTTGTAACTAGGGTAGTATAAATATGTGTGTATCAGTGTTATCGTTTGTGCTTTGAGCGTTAGCCAATGGAGATGCGTGTACCCACGTGTGTGACGTTATGATATCTTATGACACCAACATTCATTCACAGCATCACCCCGCTGCGTCTCATTCCCCTGAGACTTTGTCCTGGTTGGAGTACAATATAAGGACACCGTTTCAAAATAAGTTTTCTCCATCTTAGTAATTTTTTTCGTGAAATTAAAAAAAAATCCGGTCTCTTCCGATCAACACTCCCTTTTAACATCATCATATTATATGGATGGGAGTAATCTCGTTTTGTTACGTTATCGTTGCAGATTTGAATTCTGCGTTCACAGAATGTAGAAAAAGCGTTATAGTCTATGTTCACTTAAAAAAATAGAGAAACGATACTTCTCATATTGATCGAACTATTAACCCTTTCCAGCCCAATGATCCATATGGCATCATACACTTTACCTACTCTGAGAATGCATGTAAAATGCCAAATGACTCCATATGTTATCATAGCCATATTCTTAGTTATTTTTAAGATAGCTGGCACCCCTGAAATCCCGAAACAAAACACTATCGGGCAGCGTTTCTCCTTCATGTCAAAATATTTTAGTTTAATTTTCAATTTAATTTGGGCTGGAAAGGGTTAAATGATCCCTAAAGGCTTATTTTGTAAACAGAACCGTTACAGCTCTCGCAAAGTTTCCTACGGACTTTGGTCCACCACAATGTTTTTATATACCAAGAAACCGCTCTTTTCAATTCTTTACAAGCTCCCACGGGGGCGACAAATTGCAGGGTCCATACCTCAATCCGTTTAGAGTTCTGAATCTTCAGAGTGCGCTGGAACAATCTGTATTACATTCATAATAATACTGAATAAGGCCAACTCTCATTGTAGAGGCAAAAACCATTATTTTCTGCAAAAAAAAAAAAAAACAAACAAACAAACAAACAAACAGAAAACGAAACAAAAAACAAAAAAATAAATAAAGCTTGAATGTCCTCTTTTTTGCCATAGCAATATAGTGAAACTTATTTTATTTTATTGCTACATATTACAAAACAAAATCAATGCACAGAATGGAACCCGTCTCAGCAAGCTTGTGTTCGGGGGCGGTTCCTATAAATAACCATTTTGTATTAAAATACAATATAAAAAAAATTTCAATAAAAGTACAAAATTAAATATTACAAAACAGGAATTATTAAGACTGTTATAATTTTACTACGTCACACGACTTTTCACCAATAAAACGGTATCTACAGAACGACATGTTTCAACCAATCATGGCTGCTTATCCTACCATTTTTATCATCTTCCTAGCATTTGCATTTTATCGCCTCCATAACACTCTTTTTTTATCACCTCCCTAGCACTTGTTTATTTGTTTGCCAACATTGTACTTTTAATAATTGTACCGTTTAAAATGATTCATGTTTATTTTATAATCCTTAATTAAAACTTTTCTACCGTTTATCTTTTTTTGTTTAGTTTATGTTACAGCTTCTGCTGTATGAGATTATGGATAGTCACATATCAGAGATTGTTTAATATATAATTGATAATTGAAGTGGAATGCAGCTGTTCTAATAAAAATGAAATTCAATCAACAAAGCGTTCTTGACTAGTAATCGTCCATAGGGTTCAATGAAGATCGAATAGTTGGCACAACTGGCAACAAGAGAACAGCTAATCATAACACACTACTGCCATGTAGCGAAATATTTGTAATGATGAGATGGTACAATAATACATTTTCAAGACAGTTTAATATTTTAGTAAGTCAATTAATATTTTATTGTATTAGAGTGCTTTATTTCTTCGAATCTTTATATGCTTTTTCTAGTCGTGTAATAGTCAACTAAATCCTACAGTACTCGAGTTTTGATTTTCTCTAGATAAATCAAAATCTCTAGAGTCTAATGAGATTACTATATTATTACTATTACTATTATTATTATTATTATTATTATTATTATTATTATTATTATTATTTATCGAAGTACATATGATATTTCCGTGCAGGAATTCTGCGTTATCATATGATAAAGAATGGATAGAACAGAGACTACTATAGAATAGATAAAATGAAATGAACAGAATATGTTTGAATGAATAAATATAGAGATAATAAGAAAGAAAGGGGCATGCTTATTAGACAGTTTGCTTAATTATTCTCAAATTTACCAAAATTAAAATTACCTAGGTCTGAATTTATTGTGAAATTATTCTATAACCTTGATCAGTAACTCCGGCTATGATTTAGTCCATCGTTTGTGTAACATTTAGGTTCAGCTAAAGGATATGTCAGATTTCTTCTGGTAGAATAAACATGTGGTTCTTCTTTATATTTTTGTCAATTTTTATGATAATATTTTAATTTTCATATAATTGTTAAATTTGAAAAATATCAAAATCGAAATAAATATATTTTTATATAATCAATTGACGTCTTCAAGCAAATTTTAATTATCCGCTTTAGAAGCAATATCAGTAATTTCTGTGAAGACGAACCCAATTCTTTTATGGACAGAACTGTATAAATTTTTATAAATTTTACGACTTCCAAATCTTCCGTGACTTTTCAATAACGTTCTGTAGCACGAAAGGTACACAACATAAAAGATGGACTAACTTTTGAGATCGAGACAGGGCTGCAGTCCTAACCCGGGATAGGGGGAGAAAGAAAAAAAAAGAAGAAGAAGAAGAGGAGGAGGAGAAGGAGGAGGTTGTGTCCTATTCATAGCACACATAATTTTAAATCGGAAACATTTTCCTGAAAAATTTCCCCCTAGGGAAGAAAGGAGAAGAAGAAGAAGAAGAAGAAGAAGAAGAAGAAGAAGAAGAAGAAGAAGAGGAGGAGGAGGAGGAGGAGGAGGAGGAGGAGGAGGAGGAGGAGATTGTGTCCTATTCATGACACCGGTTTTTAAATATCTTGTAGTAAATCTTTCTCTACATATTCTTAAATTCAGTGACTGGAATTGGGTAAACAGAAATGTGTACGTTTAAACGATAAGGGAGTTATGTATACCGCAATGTGCTACGTGGCTTCACAAACCGAAGAAGACTCGAGGCCGTGCCTGCTATTCTGCGTGTCTGCGCGCACAATAATCACACTGATTATGTGTGATGACCGGCCTTTATTATGTAATGGCGCAGGTACGAGGAAACTGCGGCGCTCACCACTCTGTTGCTGCTCTTTTGTTACTTCTAGGAACTTCCTGAATATTTCCCTGCAGCATGTATTTATGTTGTTCCGGATGGAGGACTCGTCCTTGACAAAAATCAGATCTCTATTCGGAAGAACAACAGACTAACTCCGTAATGAGTAACCGGTTCGACAAGTAGGCCTAGAAAGGGTGAGAACAATGAAGAGCTTCTCTTTCTTTTGTAGTTCTTATTTAACGTCCCTCTTCAACTACAAATGCCATTCAGAGGCGCTGAGAGGATGATACGGCGAGAGTGAAATGATAGGAAACCTTATAGATCACACTCACCACAGAGCAATAGCGACTATCAGAGTCTTACAAGATACCAAATACCTTAAATGAGTGATTACAATTTTCCAGGCAATTGTAGTTCTTATTTACTGTTTCTCCTCAGCTACAAATGCCATTCAGAGGCGCTGAGAGGATGATACGGTGAGAGTGAAATGATAGGAAACCTTATAGATCACACACACTCACCACAGAGCAATAGCGACTATCAGAGTCTTACAAGATACTGAGAACCTTAAATGAGTGATTACAATTTTCCAGGCAATTGTAGTTCTTATTTAATGTTTCTCCTCAGCTACAAATGCCATTCAGAGGCGCTGAGAGGATGATACGGTGAGAGTGAAATGATAGGAAACCTTATAGATCACACACACCACAGAGCAATAGCGACTATCAGAGCCTTACAAGATACTGAGAACCTTAAATGAGTGATTACAATTTTCCGGACAATTTTAAATCGAAAATATGTTCCTGAAAAATTTCCCCCTATTAAGCTTTTATTAAAGGAGTGTACTGTATGTGGTATTTGTGGGCCTAGAAAAGGCGTTTGACAGAATGAATTGGAATAAACTGATGAGGATTCTGAAGAAAATTGGCGTGGATAGGAAAGAGAGGAGGCTGTTCAGTAACCTTTATATGAAACAACGAATCGAAGTCAGGATAAGAGAAGAAATGTTAGAAGGAAGTGAAATAGGGAGAGTTGAACGACAAGTTAGCCTTTTGTCAACTACCCTGTGTGCAACTGCATAATTATCTTGTAATATCGGTATCACGTTATTATACTATGAAATTGCTAAAATCAAATTGGATGTGTGTTTCTTATTTATCTCTATTAACACAACTCTCAGTTACTTTTCCAGTGTACTGGGTGTCACAGATAAAAGTAGCCCTCCTCCCGTTTGAATGCGAATGTGATATTTTAATGTCGTATCGTATCATAATGAAATGAATAAATAGCTACAAAAATGAACAATTTTATGCAATAATCGATTGTAGACATTCTTCCTGTCAGTCATCAACATGTCTACTCGCATTCTGAAAAATGACTTAGCTATATACTCGAATTACTCGATACAAGAAAGAGTGGAAACTGTGGAAGTGTATGTGAGAACAGGTTCGAATAAGGAAACCCTGGAAATTTTTAGGACAAGTTTCCGGATAGAGGACAACTGAGAAAGGCAGAAATACTGGGTTTGGTTAAAAAGTGTGGCGCTGCGGAATCTGTGCAAAATGTATCTGTGTAAGTGTATCTGAACATGATTAGACGTGCACAGCTGTGTATTGATGTTGCAGGGAGTCACTTTCAACATTTTCTATAAAAGGTGAGTCCTTTTCAGCACTTCGCGTCTGTACTTTTCGTCTATATTTACTCAATACTTACATGGGCTACTTTTTGTATCTGCGCCATTCTGTATATCGTCAACAACTTTTCAGCATGTGCACTATATAATTCGATTGAAAGGTTTATTCCGCAAAGAGTTGGAGTTTATTTTTCAATTTACTTTATACTTCCTATCGAAATAAGAAATACTCGTAATAATTATACCACCAACAAAACCAATGCTTAAAAATTAACCATAGTTTTCCTTTCAAAAATCAATTTTGTTTCAACAATGAATAAGTTTGGATATGTTGATTTGCTTCGTTAGATGGACTTTGATGTCATCAACAATGCTTTTTCTGTGAAGGAAGTGCGAAGAAAATCTTTATAATTTACAAGGAAGATGTAGGCCTATGCCTCTTATTTCCAGTAATTTATTGTTTTCTGAATTGTAACATTTCATTTAAAACTAATTTAAACTAAACATGACCTGTATGTTGTTGTTGTTTAGTCAACTGTCCGAAGACAGGTCTGAATCTCACAAGTGATACCAAGAAGGCATCACTTATGAGGCAATAGGCCAGGAGATAATGGGGTAGGATGACCACTTTCTTTCCCCCTCCATTGCATATATCGCCGACTAGCTACATATTACACTATTCACACTTCAGATGCCATGACATGTATAATAGCTGCTTATAACTTGTTTGTGGGAGTTGAGGATGGAAAATTTTAGCACTGCTAGGGGCGGCACTATACCTAAATCCGGCACTGTTTGTATTGCTTCAAGATAATCAAAATTTTGACGGCCAAACCGACACGTTCTCTATAATTAATGCTTGTTGTTATTAGGCGAAGAAGCTCTCACGAAAGAATGTTGCTGAGATTTCGATTTGATTGATGTTTTAATTGGCTTAATTGCGGTGAAATAGACTTCCTAACACGCAGCACTCTTATTTAAGTAGTTTCATAAATTGACTGTTTTAAACCTTAAATATTTGATCTCTAATTATCATGATCATCGTCGTCATCATCATCATCATTATCATCATGATAATAATATATCGTTGCTTACTTTTAAAACCTCATAACTACAGAGAGTCGTATTGAAAATCATGAGCAACACATTGCTATAATTTCAATTTCAACAATGTAACAAAAACGATTATATGATCATAATCTATACTTTACACTATGTATTGACATATTGTGACATCATTAACTTCTATCATGTGATCACAGGCAATATTTGCATCGACGACGATGGTTCGTTTCGACAGCGTGCTGTCATTAAATTCCTTGTTAAAGAAGAAAAATCTGCTGCTGAAATTCACCTCAGACTTCAGCGTGCATACGGAGATGTGTATATGGGCGTCAGTAGTGTTAGGAGATGGGTGATACATTTCAAAGCTGGGAACACGAGCATCCAAGATGAGTCTCGTAGCGGTCGCCCTCGAACTGCCTCCACGGAACGCAACAAGGAAATGGTTGATGAGTTCTAGGGTGCATTATGGTTGAATTTCTTGAACCTGGACAGACCTTAAATGCTGTCCGCTATATTCAGACAACAGTTTTGAAGCTCCGTCGTGCATTGCGCGAGAAACGCCCTGGAAAGATCATCGTGCACACGATAACGCGTGGCTTCACACTGATCGTGTCACCGTGAAGAAAATCAGAACATTTGGGTGGGAAACTATTCCGCAATTTCCCTATAGTCTCGACGTGGCATCCCCCGACTACCATGTTTTCAGTTCTGTAAAGAAGCAGTTGCAAGGCGAACGCTACGAGACGCTGGAAGACATCCGGAAAGCAGTGCTTCAGTGTCTTCGGGAAGATGAAACGGACTTTTATAGGAAGATAATTTTCAGACTTACAAAACGGCGGGAAAAATGTGTGCAAAGAAATGGAGACTATGTTGAAAAGTGACAGAAAAGTCTGTAGATTAAGATGATGCACCTGGTTTGTCTAAAAAATAAAAATTAAGATTTATAACAATGAGTTGTTCACGACTTTCAGTATGACCCTCGTACATTTGAGGAACTTGCAAAAAAGAGCAAAATAACTTCTCGTTTTTATAGGACCTACCTCAGCTGAAAAATGATATGCATCATTTATGTATAAACTATAGAAATATTTACATGCTTGCGAGGTGTTATCAGCAGACGCATTTTAAAAATATACACAGATTTCGACATTTCGGAAAAATTGGACTTACGGGTTTCAGATGTAAGCCGACTATATACTATATTTTGTTTTGTAAACGTTTCTTAAGCGAGTTCATATACCTGCTGCAGGCTTGCATTTTTCTCAGTTAACAGCATCTATGAAACTATTACTCAGACCAGAAAAATTTTGATCGCCTATAGAATATTCCATAAGTTTTCTTGTGTTACATAAGTTATAATTTAAGATTAATTGTTGTGAATAAAAATTACATAAAATGTACATATTTTTCATATCATTTTACAAGCAACATAATTTCTCTAAAACCATAAATCTGGTTATTATCAACTTTAATTTTCTTTGTAGCTAACATTATATCATACACTGTAAGCTGTGAAGTGTACATATTCAATAATTACATTTAACTTTCACATTTTTGTTTTAGTATTAAAAACAATTTTCATCACATCACAGTTCCCATGAATAATGACTATTTGTCATCTATCTGTTAGTTCCCATGAGGGCAGGGGTACGAGATGGGGATTGCTTTCGCACGTAGGCCGCTTGGATGGGCCCATTGTACTACCCGGAATGGAATGATGTGCCTTCCCTAAGGCCCCTTGTACAACAGATTCTCTTGTCAACAGCGCCCGAAATCCCCTTACAGCCTGCAGAATCCCTGTACTTTTCCGTGTAGGCCTCTCAGCGGTCTCTCATTTCCGGTCCCACGAGCTAACATGAGCCCACAGTACATTATACTACCACCAGCAACTAATGACTACATACGACGGGTCCAAGTTCGGTGGCGACCCAAAACCTACTCGAAATAGGGTAAAGAATCTGAAATGATGATGAAAGAGGGGAAGTGTGGTCCAACGCCGAAAGTAACCCAGCAATTCTGCTTCGATTAGTTGAGGGAAAACCTCGGAAAGAACCTCAACCAGGTAACTTGTCCTAACCGGGGTTTTAACTCGAGCTCGCTCGTTTCACGATTAGGCATACTAACCGTTGCTCCATAGTGTTGGTTGCTATTTGTTATTATATCCTTAATTATTATAGTTAAAGCTGTACGAACTACAGAGAAAAATGTTTATGCAAATTAAACCGTTGCTTTTTGACAGATAATGTGTTTTTGTAAAATGCTAAAAAAAAAATATGCTAATTTTTATTTCCATTTTATTCACAATTAATCTTAAGTAAGAAAAATAATTGATATATCAAAACAAAGTCCATGGAATATTCTATTAGTACGGTATGCAACATTTTTTGAGCTGCGTAAAATAGTTCAGTATATACAGTAATATAGGCCCTACATAAGCGTTCTGCCCCAGAGCAGGTCTTTCACTGCAAACCGAATATTCTCTAATCTTTCCTACTTTCTACCTTCCTCTTAGAAAAGTTCAGTACAGGATTATTTCCGATAACGGATTTGAATGACATCATATGTGTCAGGAATCACACCGACGGCTGAATTAAGGCGAGAGGTGACAAACCAGTAGTGAGTGATTTCATAATCAGAGTGCATGGTGTATCACAGTAGCAATGCCCAAGAAAATCGAGCCTTTTTGGGAGGGGTACAAGGGATGCCAAGTACAGTTAGTGAAAATAATAGTAGCCTGCAAAAAACATGGTTTCGTTATTTCCAAGAAAGATGTCTTGTGTGTACCTAATAAGACTGGCAAAGCTCGGATGGGATTAATTCCAAAGTGGAAAAAGTAAGCAAATCCACCCCCCCTCTCGCCACAAGTCGCCCCACCCCACGAGATGATACAAATTAATTCCATTCGAGCTTTACCAGACTTGTTAAGTACACAGAAGATGCCTTTCTTGGAAATAACGAAACCTCGTTTATTGCAGGCTTCTTTTATTTTCACTTAACTATACTTGGCATCGGAAAGGGTTGTTATGTACCCCTCCCAAAAAGACTCGATTTTCTTGAGAATTTCTGCTGTGAGTCGCCGTGCATTCTGACTATGAGATCACTCACTACTGATCTGTCACCTCACGCCACAGTTCATTTATCGTGTGACTCCTGACGCACATGCTGTTATTCAAATTCGTTATCAGAGTTCGGAAACAATCCTGTAGATACCGTTAATTACGAAAAATACATGTTCGCAATTCAGAACAGGTGTATGAGCCGCTGTAAGTAAGTGCTTAGTAATTTACCCAGTCCGAAGAAAACAGAAATATTAGTAGATAAAGAGAAAATAAAGAAAAGATTGTAGGAAAAAAATATATATCACCTTTGGACGACATAGTACTACCACTGTCTAATATATACAGTCGCGAAGCTCAATACGTACTAATATGCAAACATTATGTAGTTACTCACCACTAGGATCGCTAATATCGCCTCATTACAGGCAATGCAAAATAGTACCGTCACAGTCTATTGTTTCTAGCACCCTCAAAACTCAAGCTTCGTGACTGTATATAGTAGACTGTGGTACTACGATTTCCGAGGTACGAACACAGAAGCCCAGCTTGTGTAGCGTTTGCTCTGTTGCTCGTGGCCTCAGTAAATGATTGTTATTCCAACTGCCAGAACCGGTTCGAGAAACTCTACCATGTAGGTTCTAATTAAAGGAGTAGGCCTACAGATTTCCGGAAATTATCTTTGTAGTACTGCTGACTCCAGTTTCAAGGTGCCATTCGTTTCTCCTTTCACCAGAACTTTCATCAATCGGAGCGATGTTGGTAACCCTGACCGGAGTCACAGTAAGTTTCTTTTCAGTGTCGGTAATTTAAAATGAATTATAATTTAATTAGCTTTGATTCTTGCTTGCAACACTGATTGAAATGCCTGTAGCTTTGTGGGAACGCTCAGTGGTACCAGGCGGTCTGCTGCTTAATTTTGAATATTTATTAATTATATTTTCTCACAATCCAGCAAGCTGAAGCCTAACGTGATAAATGGTACTTTGTTTCTGGCTTTGTTCTTTCATTTTCTTCTTCTTTCTTCTTAATTTTCTCACATCCTTAATTCCTTCAACTCCGTATTTGATCTAGTCTCTTCTCGTTTGTGTATTTATTTATTTACTTATTTATTTATTTGTTTATTTGTTTGTTTATTTATTTATTTATTTATTTATTTATTTATTTATTTATTCCTTTCCCTCTTCCATTAAGTAACAAATACATTCTTTCGTCTTAATTTTCTTGAATCCTTAATTCTTTCTCCTCCTGGTCTCTTCCCGTTTATTTGTTTATTCCCTTCTGTCTTCCATTAATTATTTAATTCATTCCTTCTTCATAAATTGTCTTTAATCCTTAATTTCTTTTCCTTCGTATTTTATCTGTCTCTTCTTGATATTCATTTATTTATTTCTACCTTTCTCTCTTCCATTAATTGACTAATCCATTTTTTCTTAATTTTGTTGAATCTTTAATTCTTTCTCTTCCGTATTTGATCTGTCTCTTCTCGTTGTTTATTTTTATTTCCTTCTTCCATTAATTGACTAATTCATTCTTTCTCCTTAATTTTCTTGAATCCTCAATAACGTCTCCTCCGTATTTGATGTGGTCTCTTTTCGTTGTTTACATTTTTTTTATCTTTCCCTCATTCATTGTCTTGAAGCCTTAATTCTTTCTTCTCCGTATTTAATTTGGTCTCTTCTCGTTGTTTACTTTTTTATTTTTACCTTTCATTCATTCATTCATTCTTCATTGTCTTGAAGCCTTAATTCCTTCTCCTCCATATTTGATCTGGTCTTTTCTCGTTGTTTACTTTTTTATTTTTACCCTTCCCTCTTCCATTCATTCATTGTCTTGAAGCCTTAATTCTTTCTCCTCCGTATTTGATCTGGTGTCTTCTCGTTGTTTACTTTTTTATTTTTACCTTTTCCTCTTCCATTAATTAATTAATTAATTAATTCATTCATTCATTATCTTGAAGCCTTAATTCTTTCTCCTCCGTGTTTGATCTGGTGTCTTCAAGTTGTTTACTTTTTATTTTTACCTTTTCCTCTTCAATTCATTCATTCATTCATTCATTCATTCATTCATTCATTCATTCATTCATTCATTGTCTTGAAGCCTTAATTCTTTCTCCTTCGTATTTGATCTGGTGTCTTCTCGTTGTTTACTTTTTTATTTTTACCTTTCCCTCTTCCATTCATTCATTCATTCATTCATTCATTCATTCATTCATTCATTCATTCATTCATTCATTCATTCATTCATTCATCAATTCACTCATCCATTATCTTGAAGCCTTAATTCTTTCTCCTCCGTATTTGATCTGGTGTCTTCTCGTTGTTTACTTTTTTATTTTTGCCTTTTCCTCTTCAATTCATTCATTCATTCATTCATTCATTCATTCATTCATTCATTCATTCATTCATTCATTCATTCATTCATTCATCAATTCACTCATCCATTATCTTGAAGCCTTAATTCTTTCTCCTTCGTATTTGATCTGGTGTCTTCTCGTTGTTTACTTTTTTATTTTTACCTTTCCCTCTTCCATTCATTCATTCATTCATTCATCAATTCACTCATCCATTATCTTGAAGCCTTAATTCTTTCTCCTTCGTATTTGATCTGATGTCTTCTCGTTGTTTACTTTTTTATTTTTACCTTTCCCTCTTCCATTCATTCATTCATTCATTCATTCATTCATTCATCAATTCACTCATCCATTATCTTGAAGCCTTAATTCTTTCTCCTTCGTATTTGATCTGGTGTCTTCTCGTTGTTTACTTTTTTATTTTTACCTTTCCCTCTTCCATTCATTCATTCATTCATTCATTCATTCATTCATCAATTCACTCATTCATTATCTTGAAGCCTTAATTCTTTCTCCTCCGTATTTGATCTGGTGTCTTCTCGTTGTTTACTGTTTTATTTTTACCTTTTCCTCTTCCATTAATTAATTAATTCATTCATTCATTATCTTGAAGCCTTAATTATTTCTCCTCCGTATTTGATCTGGTGTCTTCAAGTTGTTTACTTTTTATTTTTACCTTTTCCTCTTCAATTCATTCATTCATTCATTCATTCATTCATTCATTCATTCATTCATTCATTCATTCATTCATTGTCTTGAAGCCTTAATTCTTTCTCCTTCGTATTTGATCTGGTGTCTTCTCGTTGTTTACTTTTTTATTTTTACCTTTCCCTCTTCCATTCATTCATTCATTCATTCATTCATTCATTCATCAATTCACTCATCCATTATCTTGAAGCCTTAATTCTTTCTCCTCCTTATTTGATCTGGTGTCTTCTCGTTGTTTACTTTTTATTTTTACCTTTTCCTCTTCAATTCATTCATTCATTTTCTTTTTTATTCATTCCTTCCTGTCTTACATTGTTTATTCCAATCTTTCGTTCTTTCTTTCATTCTTTCTTTCCTTTTTTGTATAATTTTTTTTCATTTTCCGTTTCAGTTTCTTTATTTTTCTTCTTTTACCTTTCATTCTTTCTCATCGTCTGTTTTTTGTATCTTTCTTCTTATTTACGCCCAATATCTTTATGTTTACCTCCCATTATTGTTACAAAGAATAAGTTAAGTATGAGCTAAGAGAGGAACAGCGAAGGAAGAAGAGACAAGGAATAATACATCGTCAGTGAGTGAGAAGGAAATAACGTAGCTTACATAGAACACTTTCAGATTTTTGTAGCCTGGTACGTAAAAAGAGCCAGACAATGTGGTCGTTACAATGTTTTTATTTTGAAAAAAGAAGAGCAGCGTGATGCGTGAGGAGCCACCAATGTCACGCGGTTTGAAGGCCACGTGCACCGTGATGTAACACAGCACGCTCCATGGGCTGCACGTCTACGTGCAGGAACATAGGACCTGTTGTTACAGCACACAATTTTATTGTTATCGTATGAGATGTAGCAGTCTCAATATTAATAGCAGTGACATGGTTATAGCAGTAGTAGCAGTACACGCAGTAGTAGAGTTGTTGTTACAGGATTATTATTATTATTATTATTATTATTATTATTATTATTATTATTATTAAAGTAGTAGTAGTAGTAATAATAGTAAAAGTACTAGCCGCAGTACCGGCAGCAGTAGTATTAATAATAGTCGTAGTACTAACAATGGTATAATAATACAGTTGTAAGTAAATCATGATAAAGCTGCATTATTATTATTATTATTATTATTATTATTATTATTATTATTATTATTATTATTATTATCACTTACGTTGCTATTACTATTACTACTGCTAGAATATTATTATAATTATTATTATTATTATTATTATTATTATTATTATTATTATTATTATTTTATTGAGTTATTTTACGACGCTCTATCAACATCTAGGTTATTTAGCGTCTGAATGATATGACGGTGATAATTTCGGTGAAATGAGTCCGGGGTCCAGCACCGAAAGTTACCCAGCATTTGCTCGTATTGGGTTGAGGGAAAACCCCGGAAAAAACCTCAACAGGTAACTTGTCCCGATCGGGATTCGAACCCGAGCCACCTGGTTTCGCAGCCAGACGCGCTGACCGTTACTCCACAGGTGTGGACTATTATTATTAGTATTATTATTATTATTATTATTATTATTATTATTATTATTATTATTATTATTTTTATTTTTATTATTATTATATTATATTATATTATAAATAAATACAAATGGCTTTTAAGGAACCCGAAGGTTCATTGCCGCCCTCACATAAGCCCGCCATCGGTCCCTATCCTGTGCAAGATTAAGCCAGTCTCTATCATCATACCCCACCTCCCTCAAATCCATTTTAATATTATCCTCCCATCTACGTCTCGGCCTCCCTAAAGGTCTTTTTCCCTCCGGTCTCCCAACTAACACTCTATATGCATTTCTGGATTCGCCCATACGTGCTACATGCCCTGCCCATCTCAAACGTCTGGATTTCAAGTTCCTAATTATGTCAGGTGAAGAATACAATGCGTGCAGTTCTGTGTTGTGTAACTTTCTCCATTCTCCTGTAACTTCATCCCGCTTAGCCCCAAATATTTTCCTAAGCACCTTATTCTCAAACACCCTTAACCTATGTTCCTCTCTCAGAGTGAGAGTCCAAGTTTCACAGCCATATAGAAGAACCGGTAATATAACTGTTTTATAAATTCTAACTTTCAGATTTTTGGACAGCAGACTGGATGATAAGAGCTTCTCAACCGAATAATAACACGCATTTCCCATATTTATTCTGCGTTTAATTTCCTCCCGAGTGTCATTTATATTTGTTACTGTTGCTCCAAGATATTTGAATTTTTCCACCTTTTCGAAGGATAAATCTCCAATATTTATATTTCCATTTCGTACAATATTCCCGTCACGAGACATAATCATATACTTTGTCTTTTCGGGATTTACTTCCAAACCGATCGCTTTACTTGCTTCAAGTAAAATTTCCGTGTTTTCCCTAACCGTTTGTGTATTTTCTCCTAACATATTCACGTCATCTGCATAGACAAGAAGCTGATGTAGCCCGTTCAATTCCAAACCCTGCCTGTTATCCTGAACTTTCCTAATGGCATATTCTAAAGCGAAGTTAAAAAGTAAAGGTGATAGTGCATCTCCCTGCTTTAGTCCGCAGTGAATTGGAAAAGCATCAGATAGAAACTGACCTATACGGACTCTGCTGTATGTTTCACTGAGACACATTTTAATTAATCGAACTAGTTTCTTGGGAATACCAAATTCAATAAGAATATCATATAATACTTCCCTCTTAACCGAGTCATATGCCTTTTTGAAATCTATGAATAACTGATGTACTGTACCCTTATACTCCCATTTTTTCTCCATTATCTGCCGAATACAAAAAATCTGATCAATAGTCGATCTATTACGCCGAAAACCGCACTGATGATCCCCAATAATTTCATCTACGTACGGAGTTAATCTCCTCAAAAGAATATTGGACAAAATTTTGTACGACGTCAACAAAAGTGATATTCCTCGAAAGTTACCACAGTTGGTTTTGTCCCCCTTTTTAAAAATAGGTACAATTATGGACTCCTTCCATTGTTCTGGTACAATTTCCTTTTCCCAAATAGCAAGTACAAGTTTATAAATTTCGCTATATAATGCAATTCCACCCTCTTGTATTAATTCTGCTGGAATTTGATCGATACCTGGAGACTTGTACTTTTTCAGATTTTCTATCGCAATTTCGACTTCTGAAAGCGTGGGTTCGGGTATAAATGGCTCAGCAGTTTGTATTTCAATATCGTCCCGATCATTTCTATTTGGCCTATGAACATTTAGTAGTTGCGCAAAATAGTTTTTCCATCTGTTTAGGATTGATGGAGAGTCTGCAAGCAAGTCACCATTCTCATCCTTGATCACGTTTACCCTTGACTGATATCCGTTCTTAAATTCCTTTATACCCTTATATAAATCTCGAATGTTTTTATTCTTACTATTTGTTTCTACCTCATTCAGTTTTTCCTTCAAGTAACCTCTCTTTTTATTCCTAAGTGTACGACTTGCTTCCCGTCTTTCATTGAAATAATTATCTCTCTTCTCCTCAACTGGATCCTGTAAGAATTTCAATTTTGCCTGTTTCCTTCTTTCTACTACCATGCAACAATCTTCATCAAACCACGGTTTCTTTTTCTTAGTTTCATAATAACCTATGCTCTGCTCAGCTGCAATTTTGATACTATCTCTGATATTTTCCCACACGCTATTAACATCTAATTCTTTCTCAACTTCGTCGGAACTTTCTAAAGTGGCAAACCTATTCGAAATTTCGACCTGATAATTTTGCTTAGCTTCCTCGTCCTTTAATTTCAAAATATTGAATTTAGTAATATTAACTTGTTGCTCTACTCGCTTGGCTACTGATAATCTTTCTCTTAATTCTCCAATCACCAAATAATGGTCAGAATTACAGTCTGCACCCCTGAAAGTTCGAATATCTACTATACTAGTATGTCTCCGTTTATCTATCAAGATGTGATCTATTTGGTTGTGTGTCAATCCATCTGGAGAAGTCCAAGTATATTTATGTATATCCTTATGGGGGAATGTTGTACTTTTGACAATTAAATTTTTCGATGTGGCAAAGTTCACTAATCTAACTCCATTGTCACTACTAATTGCGTGTAGGCTCTCTTTTCCAATAGTTGGTCTAAAAATATCCTCCCGTCCTACTTTAGCGTTGAAATCCCCCAATAAAATTTTCATGTGATACCTAGGGAACTGATCAAAAGTATGTTCCAATTCGTCATAGAAGCTATCCTTTATATAGTCGTCTTTCTCTTCTGTAGGGGCGTGAGCATTTATAACTATGATGTCGCACCATCTACCCTTAAGTACTAAATATGATAACCTGTCACTGATAAATTCGACCTTTTTTACTGCTGATTTTATTCTTTTATGTACAAAGAATCCTGTTCCTAATTGGTGATTATTGTTTCCTTCCCCATAATACAACAAGTAATCTCCTATTTGTGATATGCCATTCCCATCTAACCTAACCTCTTGTACTCCCACAAAGTCTATTCTATATCTAGCTAGTTCTTTTGCTACTAATGTTACCCCTCCTGTTCTATAAAGACTAGTTACGTTCAAAGTGCCAAATCTCAAAACCTTATTCCTTTGCTGTGGTCGTGCCAGAGAATCAGTCCTATTCCGAGGCTTACTGTAGGAATTCGTAACAAGCTGTTTTTTAAGGTGATGGGTTGTTAGCCCTTCGCCCAACCCCCAAGCTGGAGGACCACCCCTTATCGGCTGTCCACGACTGCTTATTCAATATATTCGCAGCTACCCTCCATATCTGGAGGCCGTCTCCTCTATCCGCAACCTGAGGACGCGCCATGCCGTGGTGATAGGGACCCACCATACATGGATTATATTATATTATATTATATTATATTATATTATATTATATTATATTATATTATATTATATTATATTATATTCTAGCAGTAGTAATAGTAATAGCAACATAAGTCATAATAATAATAATAATAATAATAATAATAATAATAATAATAATAATAATAATAATAATAATAATAATAATAATAATAATAAAAGGTATCCCCGTAACATGCCATGAAGGCACTTGGGGGGCATGGGGGTAGAGCCCCATGCTTTCCATGACCTCGGCACTAGAATGAGATGGTGTGGTCGGCACCACGCTCTGACCGCCTTTTACCCCCGGGAAAGACCCGGTACTCAATTTTATAGGAGGCTGAGTGAACCTCGGGGCCGTTCTGAAAGTTTGGCAACGAGAAAAAATCCTGTCACCACCTGGGATCAATAATAATAATAATAATAATAATAATAATAATAATAATAATAATAATAATAATAATAATAATAATAATAATAATAATAGTAATAATTATTATTATTATATTATATTCTAGCAGTAGTAATAGTAATAGCAACATAAGTAATAATAATAATAATAATAATAATAATAATAATAATAATAATAATAATAATAATAGTAATAATAATAATGTTGAGACACGTTACCTGGTTGAGATTTTATCCGAGATTTTCCCTCAACCCGTTAAGATTCATTTCGCTAGCATAATTACCTTCATCCCACTCAGACGCTAGATAACCATAGCAGTTGATAAAGAGTCATAAAATAATAATAATAATAATAATAATAATAATAATAATAATAATAATAATAATAATAATAATTAGAGAACAGACTTTAAAGGGACAATTTTTCATCAAAAAAATGACAAAAAGAGGGAAAGTTACAGCCAAAAATAAGGACTTGAAAAAGGACACTTCAGCACATTCATGGATATACTGTAAATGGCACACACAATCTTATATTTATCTCTTCACAACATAAGGAAAGTGTTGTATTTGATGTAGTCAGAAAAATAACTTCAAAAACGACTATATTACTCTCTCAAAAAGGTGCTATTTTAACTTGAAACACACTTCAGTACATTCATGGATATCCATAGCATACACAAGCTTACATTTATCGCTTCACAACATAAGAAAAGTGTTGTATTTGATCACATTCAACATTTCAGTATGTTTCGATATGATTCTGCCTCTTTGAATGCAGAATGTCTTTATAAACAGAAAATGACCGCTCAACATCAACTCAAACCAGAGGTGAACATTTCCTTTTTATCCTGAACTATAAATCAACGCACTTTATTAATTTTTCAATGTCTGGAATTAGAAGAAGAACGATATTTATTTTCGCTTGCTCAGAAAGTTATAGATCTATCGGAAAACAAATATATAGGAAAATTATCTAAATGTTCTGTCAAAAAAGGACCAAAATAACAGATTTAAAAAAAAAAAGGGGGAAAAAGGGAATATTGTCCTAAAAAGGGGGGGAAGGGAAGTCAAAACCACATAATTTGTTCGGTGGGAGATAGTTTTGAACGTCGTAATTAATTATTTCATGTTTCGTGTTGAAATAAAAAAAAAAAAAAAGAATTCCCTTCATAATCCGCTCTCCAATAATAATAATACTTACTTACTTACTTACTGGCTTTTAAGGAACCCGGAGGTTCATTGCCGCCCTCACATAAGCCCGCCATTGGTCCCTATCCTGAGCAAGATTAATCCAGTCTCTACCATCATATCCCACTTCCCTCAAATCCATTTTAATATTATCTTCCCATCTACGTCTCGGCCTCCCCAAAGATCTTTTTCCCTCCGGCCTCCCAACTAACACTCTATATGCATTTCTGGATTCGCCCATACGTGCTACATGTCCTGCCCATCTCAAACGTCTGGATTTTATGTTCTAATTATGTCAGGTGAAGTATACAATGCGTGCAGCCCAATAATAATAATAATAATAATAATAATAATAATAATAATAATAATAATAATAATAATAATTCTAACAGTGTTAGTAGTGATGATGGTACTGATAGTAGTACATACACAATAGAGCAGCAATGTCAGCACCAGCACACAGTGTGCAATATTCCCAATCTAGCTGGGCAAAATTAATTTCTCACTTTCCTTTGGTCAGATTTCGATGAAACTTTATATTCAAGTTTATATCAACCATAGAAAGATGTGTTTCAATTTTGATTTAAACCGGGTGATTAAATCAACCCTTTCACATAAGGGTGGGAACGATATATTTGTTTTTAATGAACATATTTCACTGAAAATAAGTTCTTGGTATGAAATATTTGTCCAATGTAGAATTTAATGTTTAATGGGAAAATTATATTTATAAATTCCCTTAAATAAGAGTGAAAATATTATTTTCTTTTCCATACGACATATTGTAGGCCTAATTAAAATTAATATGTGTATTAAATATTGAAACATTTGAAGTGTTGTAACAGGACAGAATATATTTTGAAACACTTCAGTTAAAGAAATAATTTATTTTAATTAATTTATTTATTTTGACCCAATGCCAGGAACATTAATATTTGAATTAAATATTTAACTGAAAGTTAATTTACATATTAGGCCTATAACATTATCCTCAGTTTCATAATTTCTTGTAGTGAATTATCTAAGTTTTACGTCACTCAAAGTGATATGGCAAAATAAATAATACACTTTATAACACAAATGTGCGAAATGATTTGAATTTACAACAATTTCTTTAAACAAAAGATTTGTTTTAAATCGGTCATATTAGTTTATGCCGTAATGAAGAGTGTATATACAACTGAGACAATAGATCTGCTGTTATTTGTCTAGAATAAAAATTATAACACTAATAAACATATAGGCTAATTTACAGGCGTGCATTATTCACTATCCGTTTCACTGGAAATGTCGCCAGATGCTTCTGACATTGCCGAGCTGCTTACTGGTGGACTGGGCAGTAGCAGATTAATCACTTGTGGTGATAAGCTCCCACTTTTCTTCGGGGACAGTTTTCTTAATGAAGAAATGAGGGGATCAGATGACACCAGCAACATTGATAAAAGATCTTGATTTGTAGACATTCTTGACTTCTTTCTGGTATGTCCTTCCCTAAACATTCTCAAATCTTTGTTCCTTGCTTCTTATGCCTCTTCAGAAAGTTGTCCAATGGGTAATATGCAAGATTTTATTATTTCTGTGCTGTGAACTAAAATTTTGTGAACTGTTACCGGCATGAAATACTAGGGATATAATTCCATATAGAGTGCTTTTGTTTCTGCTGTGTATAATCTGAATGATTCTAAATTTATATCGTAATCACTTGCTATTGTTTCCAAAATCACACAGAATCGTCGTATAAGTTCTTCGTTAATTACAGTAATATCACTACTTTGTTTTGAATTTCTGAAGAATCCTCTTGCAGTATTACCATCATTACTGGTGCCACTACCTGGTTGAGGTTTGTCAACTATGGGACCCATATCAGTTCTGAATGTTTCTTGTATTACTTTTTTCCTTTCGGTACATACGGATTTGTCCACCGCTTGTTAAGGTTGGATAAAAATGTGTCCAATGTATTTTTAATCAGAACTTCAATGTCATGTGAACAATTTTGCAGGCCTAAAACACTCACACAGTGATTAAAAATTTCCTCATTTCGTGATTCTTTACTGCTTAGCCAAACATGGAATAGTTGCCGCCGTGTTACCGTGTGCGCCGCCACTGAAAACAATTAATTGCTGATAAATGCGCAAGAACGCGCAAACTTTGAAACAAGGATTCAACACTCTAAATGTTGTTTTATTAAATGCTAAAAGAATTGTCGTAACCGGACGTGACCGGAGATACTAAAACTCCAATTATATTTGGAGAACTTGAAAAAATATATTTTTTCAGTTGTAATATTTAAACCCTATTGTAAGAAGAATAATAATTTACAAACTAAAAATTCAAGTATCATTAGTAAGAACATACCTGTTCTGAACAGATTCCATGCCTCAGAATACAAATAATAACTATCGGCTGGCACTTTTTCGCCCACACAGTAAGCTACTTTGCCTACGACTGAACCGGAGCGAGAAATGCAAGGAAGAACTCAGTGTTCCCACCCTTCTAAAAATAGCTTGCTCTTGATAACACAGTAAAAGCTATCCGTCACAACATTCTCCAAACATTAAAGAACATGAATTCATATTCATCTATGCCAAATTAAACGAGTCGAAATTTGATTTTTGTCCACCTAGATTGGGAAAATTGCACACTGTGCAGCAGTAAGAATGTTAGCAGTAGTGTAACCTTATTACCAATTTTAATAGTAGTAGTGCTATGGGCAGTACGTTGTGTAGTAGTAGTGGTGATAATGGTAGTGGTAGTAGCAGTGGCGGCTGATTGACTGAGGCAAATGAGGCCGGGTCTCAGTCACTTGGCTTAACTGAAATCAAATTTTGTGTTTTTATGTAATGTATTAGTTATTTGAATGTAGCATATATCGCTGTAAAAGCATTTGAAAACTTTGATGTATATAAACCTCTTTTGCAGTAAAATTTGTTCCTGAGGCCGGGATTGCTCGTGCCGAGTCTGGCTTGTGATGTATTTAGACCTGTTTTGCAGTAAGATTTGTTCCTGAGGCCAGAATCGTTCGTGCCGGGTCTGGCTTAATGCATTTGATGTCCTTTCGCGGGCTTTGAGTTTGCGCTTAAAACGTTGTAGCTGAGGCACAATTCGGCTGGCCTGGTCAGGTTTCACTCCTCCCATCCATGGGCCGGCCTCAAGGGTAGTGTGGGGTGGGAATAGCAGTGGTGACTTGTCTTCCTAACTAGGCCATAAATAACAAAATTCCAGCTCTTTGGCAGGCAGAAACCTACTCGATTCTCTCCCCTTATGTCTCAGTTTATGACATAAGCGAGGGTGTTGTACTATTGTACTTCGTAGTACAGTAGTGAATCTGGGCCAATGTTGTTATGTATTTTGGGAAAATATAAACAGAAACAAATGAGAGAAATATGCTGGAGAAGTTAATTCATTGTCAGAGTGTCCTTTTTCGAGAAGAAATGATACTAAAAGAAAGGAAGTTTTAAATAAAGAGAGAGACTACCGAGATACCTACGACATCGCTGATAATAATTTTTCTGACACATAATCTTAAAACGCGAGTTTCTATTGCATCCTGGTATGGGCAACATAAATGGTTATGTGGTAATGTGATGCAAAATAAACTTCTCTTGGCCTTGTTTGTTGCTGTCAAAGAAAAAAAATAAAAAGAAAAGAAAGAAAGGGGAATTTCAACACATAATATGGGATGCTTCATCACACTGAAACAATCACTGAAACTCAGAGCATAACAGCTTATTTGGTGAGTGAAATTATTATTTTTCATTGATAGTAATAAGAATGGACTAATAATAATAATAATAATAATAATAATAATAATAATAATAATAATAATAATAATAATAATGCAGTAATAATGATATTAATAATAGCCTATAATAACAATAATAATTAATATCATAAACAAACATTTCCTATCGGAGGCACTTAAACTAGTTGCATCTGGCCTCACCGAGGATTTTGATCACCGGCCGCTATTGCGTAGTAGTGCGGGTAGCAGTAAGGATGTGTAATATTAAGCAGCATATCAATAGCAGTGGAAACATTAAATTTGTAGTGTATTGGTAGTCTAGGCAGTGTAGTAATGGACAGTATAGTACAGCAGCAGTGAAGACATTAACATTGTGTTAATAGTGTGGGCAGTAGAGTATCAACAGCAGTGAAAACATTAACATTGCATTAGTATTGTGGGCAGTAGAGTATCAGACTAATGCAGTTTGATATTGCTTCTGTATACGTTTCTCACTCCGAATGCTCATCATTTCTCTCTTGTTACTGTTTATGAAAGACTATGAAGTTCATGTTATTTGCATTGTGAATGTAGCCTAATGTAAAAGCACTTCTACATGTCTTTGAAGTAATCCGCAACTGTTGAAGGAGGCGTGTCTGTTTACGATTAGAATTTAAGTAATGTTCACATGTCCAAGCATTTTATAGCCGAAGATTGTGTGCTTTACGCCATTTTTACTGTCACAGCAGGCTGCAGCTGCAGCTGCTGCGGGTCGCGACCCCTGGGACGTCACATTTAAATATCATCACAGTGTGTCCGCAATGAGGCTGGCGAAGATGTTCCGTGTAGCAATGAGATCACTCTGTCTATAGACGCCTGTTATGTTGTCCCGCCGTACTGGCCCTGCCCAGCCCGGCCCCAGATGTGGGTCTGTAGTCTGTCCCGTCCACGTGTCCTGTGAAAAATAAAGACAATTATAAACTGAAATAGCTGTCACGTGGCGTTTCCACTATGTAGGTGTGACTTCATTCTTCTTTTGTTTCGTTTCTGTTTATATGGTGATCAGTTTAGCCCGGCAGTTCGCGTGGCTTAGTTCATATGAACTCTCGCCTTCATTATTAGACAAGGCCGAGAAGTGTAGTTCAGTAATACTCTGCTGGAGTCACTAATTTAGCTGTCTAATTGAATACTACACAGCGTTGCCAACAATGCGATAATATATCCCGTTATTCGAGATTTTTTGTCCCTCATGTAATATACTGTGACTTTTACAGGATATTTTCGTTAATCATATCATTCCTCTGAATTCTTTCCACTTTGCTTTCCGTAGAAAGAAATTTTCAACAGTAATTTCAATAGGGATTTTGATTTATCTACAGAAAATCAAAACTCGAGTGGAATTTAATTGACTATTACACGATTAGAAGAAAGTATATAAAGATTAGAAGAAATAAAGTACTCTAATACAATAAAATATTAATTGACTTACTAAATTCTATTTCATTAATGTTAGCTTCACCAAAACGTTTGAACGGAGCCGCCATTTTCAGTTGATTATCTATGCGGTAAATAAATGACGATCTTAAAGCATGTTTTATAGTTCCTACCGAAAAGAATTTGCAGTTTGAAATGTTAGCAAACAAAGAAACAAATGGTAGGAGTTAAACTAAAAATATCAGATAGACAAGACTTGCAAGACAAGAGAAGTCCCTCATGCGATCTCATTCCTGTTAAACTCTGTGTTTCAAAAGTCTGACGCATGAAAAAAAAATGAGAACTGAGAAAAATCAGATAACTTGATAAAGTAAAGTTTCGTTAAATCACCATTTGAAAACATATCTTCGTTTCCGCGGATCCTAGGTTGGGAGTCGCTGCTATTGCTGATTGTAAAATAGGAACTGAGTCACTTTTTTCTTTTTGATTCTTAAGAAAGATGAAAGAAACTGTCATACAATAAAGATTTTAAATTGAGAATCAATTGCAGACCTTTCTTCTCTTAGTGATTCGCATAATTTTACCGCACTTTGTATATGCGAAAAAAAAAAAATACCGGTTCATACTCGTTCATGCAATTCTCTGATATTAATCAGACACTGTTCTATGAAAATAAATTCATAACATGAAATAAAATTCATACAAACAGCATCGCTGGTGTATTATACTCTTTGAAGAAGCATCAATGAAGAATATTTACAATGTTGCCGTATTCTATGTAAATTTTAATCCATATATCTGAGACAACATGCAAGACACGAAATTTAGGTACATATTTCTAGATTTTCGTCAACAAATTGCGTAGTGGAATGCATATCCGCCTATTCTTCTCTAACTTACGTTTAATCGTAAAGGATGTAATAAACATAAATGTCAAAATTAACTATTACCACTGAAGTTTTATAGCTATTTATTTTTCTAAATCTTCATCTTTATGAAATTTGCATGCGTATATTTTATTTCTATCACAATTTCCACTACATTTCGGGACACAGCACTTATGCACAACTTTAACATAAAGAAACTCAGGGTTCAACACAAGTGAACCCAAGAATAGTCAGCTTAATACTAGTGGTGTATGCAGGGAGGCTCACTGGGCTGGGACTCCTTTCCATTTTTCAGAAGTATTACAGTATAAAATTATATTAGATATCAAGCATGAAGAAATATTACCACCATTGGCGCTGCGAGTGTGCCACTGAAACAAAAATAGGCTATTGTTTCACTGTTTCTACCGATAATGGCCAATAATAACAAATCCTTTATATTCTGCTGACCAGTTGTTTTAAATTAACCGATGATTTTGAAATAAATTATGAAGCTGCTGTTCTCAATAACTAAAATAAGTAATTTATATAGAGTCGGCGTCTGTTGATTCACTCTGCAACGACGGAGAATGTATTTTGCTTTATAACAACTTTTGGGGAGTCTAAATTGATTTTAAATTTCATAGTATTAAATGATTTATTGTTATTGCCTTTTAAGTATGTTGCATGTAAGTTATGCGCAAATTTGCCAAGTAATGTTCCCAAAACTTGTCCTCTTCTTAAATTTCTGGCTTCACCACTGCAGATAATACCGCCTGCTATTGTCTGTCGTGCTTCGTCCCCCTCATGTCGTAGCTAGCGTTCATTTTCTGCTTTCTGCTCATTAAAATTCTCTAATGTTCCTTGATATGGATTGGCGAAAGTCGGACTGAGACAAGTGGCCAACAGGCTTGGAGTTCACATATAATACTTCTCAGCTCCAATTTCCCTTGAAAGGACGTGTTTTCGCATAACATTTATGTTTCTCCTTCCATTTCCCCATTTATTCGTTGGATTAATTGAGATTTTCAACACAGTGGTCATAGAAATATTGGGTATATTACGGATTAGGCCTAATGTACGTACATGGATATCAAATAAATACACTACATTGTTAAAGAAAGTACATGCTGTATTTTATTACTTTAATTCGAGTATAGACGTTTCACGCAACCAATGAAATTTCCTTAAAATCACTTATAATTTTTTAAGAAAGTTCAGTATAGGCCTATGCGGAATTGTCATATTCTATATGTAATAGCTGTAAGTTTTCTCTACTGTTGTTGTTTAGTCAACTGTCCAAAGACAGCTTTCAACTTCAAAAGTGACACCAATTAGTGTCCTTCAATGTTCGAACATGAGAGAGACAATCAAGACATTAAAAATTTCGTCTTATTTCATATGAAAAACTACTAATCGCAAGATGTGCTCAAATTCCTAACGATTGAAACATGAGTGGAAGACAACGAATATTTGTATAACAAGGTGGAACAAACACGACAGGCCTCCTTTTGCAGAGCGAACATGGACGAATATCGAACTTTGCAGTGCTCGACAAACTTTAACCGAACACAGCGCCTGTAATGCACGACACTAACACCAATAAGGCATCACTCACGAGGCAGCTAAGCCAGGACATAATGGGTAGTGTGGCCAGTTTCGTTCCTCACCATTGCATACACCGCTGACTAGTAACGTATTACCACAGTCTAGTATATACAGTCACGAAGCTTGAGTTTTTTAGGGTATTAGGAAGAATAGACTGTGCCGGTACTATTTCACATTGACTGTAATGAGGCGATAGTAGCGATCCTAATAGTTAGCAACTATCTATGGATGCATATTCCCTACTTATTAAGCTTCGTGACTGTATATACTAGACTGTGGTATTACACTAATCAGACTTCAGATGTTCTTCCTCTGACACATATCATCAAGTGAGACGTACTGCCTGATAATAAATGTACATATCAGCCAGAACATCAGTCAGAAGTAGTTTTCTCTACTTTTGATTAATTGAAATCGGAGCCGATTAATCATACATATATGCTTCCAGAAGATAATGTAGAAGAAAAATGTTTCAGGTAAAATGATAAAGATACGATGAAAGAGTAATGGAACGGAGAAAAATTCTCTCCGGCGCCGGGATTTGAACCCGGGTTTTCAGCTCTACGTGCTGATGCTTTATCCACTAAGCCACACCGGATGCAACCCCGGCGTCGGACAGAATCGTCTCAGATTAAGCTCCAACTCTTGGGTTCCCTCTAGTGGCCGCCCTCTGCACTACGTCATAGATGTCTATGAACGTAGGACCGAAGTCCACACATGTGCTGAGGTGCACTTGTTATGAGTGACTAGTTGGCCGGGATCCGACGGAATAAGCGCCGTCTTAAATATCATATGTACTTCGGTACATTAAAATAATATACATGCGTAAATCACTTCGTTGTATCCGGTGTGGCTTAGTGGATAAAGCATCAGCACGTAGAGCTGAAAACCCGAGTTCAAATCCCGGCGCCGGAGAGAATTTTTCTCCGTTCCATTACTTTTTCATCGTATGATGACGCAGAATATCTGCATGGAAATATCATATGTACTTCGGTACATTAAAATAATATATAAAATGATAAAGGATAAAATTATGAATAACAAGATAATTATGAGAGTAATTCTAATTTAAGTTAGTAGAAAAGTTGGTAGTGTCAGACAGATGACCTTCTTGAGTGCATGGCTGGGACAAGCTGTCTTGTACTGCTGTGACAGATGTAAAGCCATCACCCGTCCACGCGAGATCTACAGATTACCGGAGAAAGTAGACCTGACTGTTGTTGGGACTTCGGAATATGGTAGCCTACTTTCCTCACGATACAAGTAGGCTTATGAAACAAAATAACACCAACAAACACAAACAACGTATCGGTAATGGAGACAACCTCGAAGTCGTTAATCGTTTGGGTTGTTTATTGATCCTTTATGTTTGTTTTTCTTTACTTTTTTTTTTCTTTTTCTCTTTATTTCGTGTTTCCACTCTTATTTTTGCTTGAGACTATACTTGCTGCTTATGATTTTATAATTTCGGCTTGATTTATTAATGAACTCATTTGATTAATTTTATATATTAATCTTATCTTTCTACTAAAATTTCTTTTTTGCCGGATTCATATTGAACACAACACAACGGTAAAAAAAACTCGCACAAATTCCCGCACTTCGCATAACAGACTGCACTGCACTGTAAAGCTGTAAGAACTCACTTGTGAAGGACCAAGGAAGTGAATATTGAGTTTTAAATTTGAAATTGTTCCATTGTTACGCATTCAGATTTCGTTAAAATATTGCTACAAAACTTTATTAAGTTAATGACAAAAGTTAATTGAAAATGGTTGATTGAAGTCATATTTCTAAAATATATTATCATCATATCAAAATTATCTGTTTTACTTTTCTATTTACGCCACCGTTCATTGTTGGCGATTGTTGGAATGGTGTGAGAGACTAGTGTCTGATTGGCGAAAAGAAAAGCGCGCTGAAACTTCAATACTACCACAGACGCTCACTTTTAAAGTTATATGCTTGCGTCATTATAATTCTGACATAGATGCTCAACATTTAAAGTTGTTTGATGGACAGTGAATTTTCACTACAACATTGCTGATTATTAACATTTAAAAGCAATTTCCTCGGGCAAAGGTTTCCTGTCGGCCAGAGATGAATTCATAAAACCGGGCACTCGGGGCTGCGCCCGGAGATCTAGCAATCCTACACAGTGCACAAAATCCTAGTGAGTTCCAGGGCTATCTTCTGCTTTCCTGTTATGGTGGAATGTGTTCATGACTGTATCGAAAAGGGTGTGTGTTTTGTAATTCAATTGAGTGTTAAGGCTGTGTTGTGAGTGTGTTGTTATGCGTCTATAAATTTCGTATTGTTCTAGGACGAGTGGTCGTCAGCACTCGCTGAAATGGGTAGAGTGTATGGAGGATAAGGAACTCTGCTCCGTCGTGCACAAGGAATAGAGAGACAGCATACCCGCCAGCAGCGACGATTACACGCTAGGTCTGTGTCTTGTCCGCGGGTAAGAGACGCTAACCCGAGCGTGCAATGTTTTGATGACCGCTGTTCTAGAGTATCGAGTTTGTTTGTTTTTTTTTAATGTGTAGTATTTTCATGTCTGTGTCTATGTTGCTATAGTTGTGGTTGGAGTTTGTGATGCAATTGCCCCCTCCCGAGGTTAAGATTTGAAAAAGTAATGATTGAGTAGTACTACAAAAACACGTGAGAACTGTACCTGTAATATTAAAATATTCTACTTTTATAAACACCTAAAGACGAGATTTGTTGGACCTCATTCAGGAATTGTTTGTGGCAAGTGCGTATCATTCGATAATGTCTTGTTGCGTTAGGAAAACGCCAAAAAATCTGTTGATTTTAATTCATTGCATAATTAAAATGCTAATATTTTCAGAGTATAGACTATTTTCATAGTCCTAGATGGGAAATGATCATGTTTTCTTTTTTTTACAAATATTTGGAGAAGACTATTTGTGCATATGTGCAACCAAATCCATGTCTTGAGGAATTCGTGATATTATTACTTTACTTCAGGTGTTAGGGTATCTGTTCATCTAGAGAGTTCTTCAAGTTTTATTAATAACCGACGACCTGTTTTAAGTTATTGGAGACAATATGTCTGACCTAATACTGTAAACCCTTAAAAGACACGTGCTGTATTACATTTAGGAGTGAATTTTATAACTGTAGATAATGTTTCTGCATTAATAAAAATAATAACATTTTGCTACATGGCATTACCCGTGGGGAAAGAAATATTTATGCTCTGCAAATGAAATCGTAAATTTTAGATAGATTATTTTTTTTAATTTACCTGCGTAACGAATGACAAGAAACAAATTTCATGTCACAAAACAACAGTGCCATTCGGATTAAATACTTGTTTTTTTCTTTTGGTCAAGTTAACCCCAGCGGTCAAGTTTATTCCGGTTAATGGTATGGAAATAAATAG
Source organism: Periplaneta americana (assembly GCF_040183065.1). Taxonomy (NCBI): domain Eukaryota; kingdom Metazoa; phylum Arthropoda; class Insecta; order Blattodea; family Blattidae; genus Periplaneta; species Periplaneta americana. The sequence goes on from NC_091128.1 coordinate 100,001,543, forward strand.
TTCAGTTCACAGAAAATAGGGAGAGAGTATGCCACGCGATAAACCGTGTAAGTTCTTCCTTAAAAATCTTGCCCCTCTCCGCCAGCCCCAAACAAAAACTGAAATGACATCCCAGCCGTCTGGCTAGTGATGCAGTGATCCTTCTGACAAAGAGAAAGGCTGTACATCTCTGTACACGCATGCAAGAGACAATTTTGGACACTCCGTCGAGTGCTTGACCTTAGAGTGTGGCTGCATTATTGATGCTAATGGGGACAATTGAAGTCAGCTGTCCCGCCTGTTCTATTTCCATAGTAACGCGTCTTGCCGCGTCGCAAGGCGCAGGTTTGCCCAGCGTCTCCAGGGGTAATGAACTATTGACACGCGTTTGTTTGCTTCTGGTTTATGGGAGCTTCGTGAATTAATTTAAAATCTCTTCAATTAAAATATCATTAAATGACTAGATTTCTTTATTACCGACAGAAGGACTTCCGACAAAATGTAACAAGCAATCCAAATCTAGACTGAAAGAGGATTACAAACCATGATGTACTGTACCGTGTTTATGTTTCTTCTTATTTGTTCCCAACTGAAGTGTTCATGCACATCAGAAGCGTCTTTTATGTATCGGACGAAAGCTTTCCATTTCTCGACACTAAGTAGCACAATCTCTACTTCAACTGTAATGGTGCAGAATTAACGAATAATTGTATCATACTTGTAATTAAAGATTTATTAAACCTGGAGACGTATTATGGTACAGTACTAGGCTGGGACTTCAGGTTATCTGGTGATTCTAAACATCAATGAAATAGAACTCCATAGTAACGGAAAGTTCAAAATCCTGATAACAGATGGCATAAATATATTCGTCTCACGAAGAAAAATACTTCATCACTAAGAGTATTTCATCGTTGTTCCTGCAATAACTGCTATGTGCAAAATATAAAATTTTTCAGTAGGAAGAAAAAACACATTTATTCATCCTATGGCAGCCGTACATAGGAGACTGTGAATTCTTACATTTTCGAAACGAACTATAATTACATATAGGAGATTTTATTATTTGCTGTATCACTATGTAACATATTTAATAGAGCAAAAATCTGAAAATCGATAAATATGTCACATAGGAGTTATTGCAGGAACAACGACGATTTGTACGACGCAAAAATTGAAGGAAGGGGAAGAGTAAGTATAAAAGATAATAATAGAAGAGTAAGAGGAGAACATGAGAACGTAAATAAGTAGCAAGATGATGTATAGGAAGTAGTAGAACATAGACAAGAGAAGACGAAGAAGAGAAGTTAAATAAGCGTAGAAGATGGAGGAGAGGAGGAGGTAGTGAAGAGAAGGAGGTAGAGAAAAGGAGAAGGAAATAAAGATCAGGAAAAAGAGGTAATTGTGAGGTGAAGAAGGTACGCGATCGGAAGGTAACTAAGACAAAGGAGAGGAAGAGAAGCTAAAAAGAGGAGAAGATAAGGAAGGAAATGAAGATGAAGAAGAGATAATGAAGAGGAGAAGAAAAAAGAAGATTAGAATAAGTGTGAAAGCTAAAAGGTGGTAGAATCTTAACAAGAGGAAAAATCGGAAGTTGAAGATAGGGGAGAGAAGGTAATAATGAAGAGGAGAAGATAGGAGATAAAGAAGAGGACTGGAAGATAAAGGAAAGGAGAAAGTGGAGAAGGGAAGACAATAGTGAAGAAGATAGGACGAATTTAGAGGAGAGAAGTAAATAAAAAAGAAGAGGAGATTGTGAAGAGGAGAAGAAGATAGAGCATTAGAAAATAAAGACGAGAAGTGTGAGATAAAGTAGTAGAATAGAAACTAAAGAAGAGGAGAAGAAAATAAATAAGAGAAGGAGGTAGTGAAGGGGGGAAGAACGCAGAGGATTAAAAGATAAAGAAGAGAAGTATAAAATAATGGCGAGAAGAAGAAGTTGAAGAGAAAGAAAAGATGAAGGAAAATAAATAGAGAAGAGGAAACGGAGATAGAGAAGAGGAGACGAAGGTGGAAAAGAGGAGACGAAGGTGGAGAAGCGGAGACGAAGGTGGAGAAAAGGAGACGAAGGTGGAGAAAAGAAGACGAAGGTGGAAAAAAGGAGACGTAGGTGGAGAAGAGGAGACGAAGGTGGAGAAAAGGAGACAAAGATGGAGGAGGAGAAGAGACGAAGATGGAGGAGAAGAGACGAAGATGGAGGAGAAGAGACGAAGATGGAGGAGGAGAGACGAAGATGGAGGAGAAGACGTAGATGGAGGAGAAGAGACGAAAATGGAGGAGAAGAGATGAAGATGGAGGAGAAGACGTAGATGGAGGAGAAGAGACGAAGATGGATGAGAAGAGACGAATATGGATGAGAAGAGACGAAGATGGAGGAGAAGAGACGAATATGGAGGAGAAGAGACGAAGATGGAGGAGAAAAGACGAATATGGAGGAGAAGAGACGAAGATGGAGGAGAAGAGACGAAGATGGAGGAGAAGAGACGAAGATGGAGGAGAAGAGACGAATATGGAGGAGAAGAGACGAAGATGGAGGAGAAGAGACGAAGATGGAGGAGAAGAGACGAATATGGAGGAGAAGAGACGAAGATGGAGGAGAAGAGACGAAGTTGGAGGAGAAGAGACGAATATGGAGGAGAAGAGACGAAGATGGAGGAGAAGACGTAGATGGAGGAGAAGACGAAGCTTGAGAAGAGGAAACGAAGCTGGAGACAGAGAAGTGGAGAAGAAGATAGAGAAGGAAAAATAGTGAAGAGGAGGAGAAAAGGCAAAGAAGGGACGAAAATAGAAAAGAGTAGAA